>NW_024081370.1:659296-740051 GCF_003009895.1 Hyaena hyaena
CCCCTCTTCTTCTCCCCCTTGGTCCTCTGTTAAGTTCCTCCTAATCCTCCTATACGTGCACACATATGAAGAAATATCTGAGTTTAAATCCATGTTTTGCAACAGTGAGCAAGTTCCTCTGTAAGTGTAATAATACATACTTTTATATTTGCAGGGAAAAATTAAATGGAATAACGCAGTTGTTTTCAACCTTGGCTATACATTGGATTCATCAGGGGACCTTTAAAAAATCTTTCCTCAGGGGCGCCTGCGTGGCTTAGTCGGTTAAGCGTCCCACTTTCGCTTAGGTCATGATCTCGCGGTTCGTGGGTTCCAGCCCCGCGTCGGGCTCTGTGCTGACTGCCAGCTCAGAGCCTGGAGCCTATTTCAGAGTCTGTATCTCCCTCTCTCTCTGACCCTCCCCTGCTCACGCTGTCTCTCTCTCTCTGTCTCCTAGAAATAAATTAAAAAAAAAAATTAAAAAGAATCTTTCCTCAGACCCTACCTCAGACTAATTAAATTATATTATTTGGAGTAGGGTCTCAAATTCCTATTTTAAAAATTCTCTTCAGGTAATCGCAATGTTTGGCTATGGAGCAATCCACTAAGAATATGTATATAAAGCATTTAGAACAATACTTGACCCACAGAGTATCTGTGGGTGGTGAAGGGAGCCCCTGAATGAAATGGCAAGTCAAGTGGATTTGGTTTTGGTTTGCGGTGGTACTTCTCAAAATTTAATGGACATAATAATCACCTGGGAAATTGGTTAAAATGCAGATTGTGATTCAATAGATTTAGGTTGTGGCCTGAGATTCTGCATTCCTGACAGCTCTCAGGAGATGCTGATGATGCTGTTCCATGGACCACTCTGAATAAGGATCTATAGGAACATATAGCTTGATTATTTATATATATATATATATATATATATATATATATATATATATATATATAATATATATCGGTCTATCCTAAAACAGACAGTTTACTATTTCTGGATCTGAAGCATGACCCTTAGATTCAGTCTTTTGTTTTTATGTCATTTCCAAATAAGGGCTTTGTCTTTCATAAAAAAAATAAAAATAAAAAAGACTTAATAATACAAAACAAATGATCAAACAACAACAAATAAAACAAAGAAATAACAATTATCAACATAAGGCAAAAGGCACAATTCCCTTGATAATCCTTTTTATTTAGTAAGCCACTTGAATTATACACATACACATGCACACACATTTAATATTATACAGGTTTTGTCTTTTGTAAACATGGAAACTAATGTGCTTTCTATCTGTTGAACTTTATTCTTATTGTAATTTAGAAACTTAATATTCTAGAGCAGCCTTTTGATTTCAGGGAAAGCCCCCTCCCCACTTTTTATTCCCCAAATATTTCATAAGGTTTGTCTTTTCTTCTTCAGTGAAAGTAATTTAAATTATTTATGAAATAAGTTTATAATTTCTTGGCACCAGCCCACAAAAATGGAGAAGCTGTTAAGTTTCCTAAGCCTGGACTTGTGGGGATGAGCACTGGGTGTTATATGGAAACCAACTTGACAATAAACTATTTGTAAAAAAAAACACAAAAGTTTCCTAAGCCTGGGTTGGAAATCAGAATCAAAAGCTCCTACTTCCGAAAGGATCCTGTCCTTTAGTTTTTGACTTGAGTTTTCACTTGAGTTAAATTAATGTGTGTGTCAGTGTCCAAGTAGGTTTTTATTCTACATGACAAAACATAGTTCAAAGTCTTTCATCCCCTCTGTGTACAATCATGATGCTTAGAGTTCTAGTCCATCAAAGATGCATTGCTGGGAATTTGCTTCATTTTATTTATTTATTTGTGTTTGTTGTTGTTTATTTTTAGTTTCTTTATTTTGAGAGAGAAAGTACGCCCATGGGAAAGGGGAAGGGGCAGAGACAGAGAGAGAGAGAATCTGAAGCAGGCTCTACACTGTCAGCGTGGAGCCCAATACAGGGTGGGGGGTGGAGGCGACTCTCCATTGCTCCCACACATGGGATCATGACCTGAGCCAAAATCAAGAGTAGGATGCTTAACCAAATGAACCACTCAGATGCCCCAAGAATTTGCTTCATTTGAAAAGGGGCAGTTTGAGGAGGGAACCAGTATTACTGAACGCTTGGTGCCACATGCTTTAAATTACCACCCTCCCCTATTAGTCCTCATAATGCTATCATCAAGTAGATATTATTGCTTTTTTATTATTATGCTATCATCATCATTGTCATCATCATAAACAAAGTATTACAACAATTTCATTCAGTTCTGTGGTTTAGAGAATTATGGCGACAGCCCCAGGTGAATAAGTTGTATTCAGACTTGGTAGCGAAACTGCATCATTAGGTCCGTTTCACTTAATCTTTGGGAAGTGTTTCCCAAATGCTAATCTGAAGCATTAAATTATAATTGAACTTTAGGGATTTTTTTTTTTTTTTGTAAGTACAATGTTGTATCAAGGGAACACAGGTTTCCTTCTTGATCTGCTCCCAAATTCCTGTCCCTCCCTATCTGATTGCAATCTTGACTAAGATTGTAGTGTACATACCATGCCCACTGGTCTCTTCTAAGGGAATTGATATGTATAAAATTGTACATTTAAGCTGCTGGATATGGAAGTATTAAATATAGATGCTTCTGCTCTGGTGAGTAATGTGTGACACAAGGTATTTCCCGTTTATGGAAAGTTACTGAAAGATGTGTGTCAAAAACTTGGGACTTAGGACATTATGACTATTTTTACACAGAGTCAAATTTCTAGTGAAAAGGAAGTTCAGAGAAGTAGGAGGATGTTTCCAAATATTAGGTTTGCCTTAGGACTATATGGATAAAACTTCTAAGTTAATGCTTAATTTTTCTGTTTTACAATTATGCATTGTATTAGCCCTGCCCCCGTTTGCCAAGAGTTTTACATTATTTTTCTCCTCCCTTTTATCTCCTCAAAAGATCCTAAAACACTGTCACAAACAAACAATAAAACAGTAAATCCTAAAAGCAGAAACTTACCAGTATAAACAAAACTGACTTAAAACCAAAAGATTTAGATGATCTATACAGATTTGCTTTCATTAAGGAGCAAACATTAAAATAGTGAGTGTGAAAAGCTGTGGAATCTCCTCTGTTATGGATAAAAAAGTAAATAATTTGGAGAAAATTCAGCTCAAAATAATTTTTGCCCTGTGTTTGACTATTATCAACCATTTTTAGTTGAAACAAAGAATACATGCCTCAGAAACTTTTGTAGAGTTGGTATTAGAATTAGAATCCAGACCAAGACTGACCTTGGTAAAAATTCCAGATTTGCCACTTCCCAGTTGTGTGACCTTCACCTCACTGACAATCTCTTTCTTCATCTATTCATGTGAGGAAAAGAGTGTCTTATTCCCAGACTCTGTGGATTATAAACAAGCTACTTGTGGCAGTGCTTAGTTCAGAAAGTGCATCAACATGGTAGGTGTTTACTGGATGCTGGTTTCCTTCAGTTTACACAAAATAAGCCAGATGTCTATCCAAAGATTTTAAAATTTTGAGTCAGCAGGATTGTTTAAAATCCTATTTCTTCTTTTTATTAATATGCAATTTAGAACAAACTACAGTAAAACCTTGGTTTGCTAACATAATTCATTCCCGAAACATGCCTGTAATCCAAAGCACTTGTGTATCAAAGTGAATTTCAAGACCCACTGGCTCAGTTGTGATCATGTGAGTAGCATGTACAAGTAGCAACTTGTACTACTCGTATCGCAAGACATCGTCCGTTTATCAAGTTAAAATTTATTAGAAATGTTTGCTCATCTGGCAAACACTTGCAGAACAAGTTACTCACAATCCAAGGTATTACTGTATTTAATCTGTGTAAATGTTAGTTTTCTTATCTCCAAAATGGAGCTGATATGATCTATCTTGAAAAGACTTTAAGAGGATTACCTTATGTAAGTGTAGACACCTGAGACAGTTCTCGGAGGGAGGCAATTGCTCAGTAGAACTTAGTTTTCCTCTCTTTCAACTTCCTTTACCATTTTTAGGAGCTAAGGTCTGATACTGTCTGTTATACTTCAGTGTTGGCAAAATCTCATTTATCGCTGAAAGTAAGATCTGTACAGCTTTGTAATTTGGAAAGTTTTATTGATACCATCTGGAAATTGCTTATGCTATGATTCAGGAGATGCTAAAAAATTACCCTGTTTCCTGCCTGATGTTTATTAATTAAAAATTTATTTTTTAAATTATTTTAAAACATAAATACTTCTTGAAGTGTTAGCACATTCCAGTAGCCATCACCCATTTATATATTAATGTATAAATTAGTTTGCAGGTGCTAAAGATTATTCAAGTCCAGAACATTAAAACAATGTGAGTTTTGAATATTAGGCAATAAGAAAGGAATGATTTTGAGCTGCAACATATTTTTAGATAGGCAAAGATGAGTAGCTTGTCACAAAGAGCCATGTGAAGGCCCTGGGGGGAAGAGTGAAATTTAAGGGATTATTGAAAACAAAACTGAGCCCCTGTATAGTTTACTTAGATAACAGCATGCTTGCGTTTTATACTGTTTCTATAAATTTTTAAATTTTTTTTAGATACCATGAGCATTCAAGTTTGCAGTGAGAAAACTTAATTTGGGATCGTAAGTATGTCACTATACTCAGCTGGAAAATAGAACAGAGCACATACATACTATCCTGCTGTGCTTTTTAATGATCACCATGGCTTTCTCCATATTAAAGGTGGCTGGCCAGTGTGTACTTCTAAGAGGAAAGATTCTAACTGATGTGTGGCAACCTGCTTTCCTGTTCTTATTTAGATGCAGTCCCAAGTACTGTAAATGTATACTGAGAAGTTATTTGTCCACAGTAACCCAAACCGCTGTCTGGAAGCAATGAAATAATTTTAAAGGTCACTTAGTCTGCATTTAATCAAGCCTGTTTTCATTTTTGACCGCTTGTGTTACTCAGTGGTATTCATAAAACACAGATATTTGCTATAGCAACTGCCACAGGCTAACACTGCTGGGCAGATGGACTGGTCAGATTATTTTCATTCCACAAACGAGATCCCCCTGCCTTTATGAAATGGTGGCTGTGACCTAGTTTAGATCAAAAGTAGATAAAAAAATAGGGGTCTTAACACTGCATTATTTGATATTTTTATTATTTAATTTAGGTAAAACTGGTGTTTGCCCTCAAAGGACAACAATAAATATATTGTTTAATTGTAAAACTAAGGAACACCAAAATGATAATCCATTTCAAAGCAAAAAAAAAAAAAAAAGGATTATTTATTTGGATTAAAATGGATGTTTCTCTACATTTTTCTTGTTTCTCTCTATAACCAATTTTAGAGGTGAACAACCTTTTCTTACAGAAAATATTTGAGCAACTTATTAGTATAGAACAGTGTTTTTCTATTTTGACATTGTTGACATTTTGGCCAGAAAGTGGTTTTTTTTTGGGGGGGGGGGTGCTCTGTCCTGTGCGTTTTAGGCTGTTCACTAGCATCCTTGGTATCTATTTGCTACATGTTAATACCAAATGCCCCTCTTTCTCAGTCAACCAATATATATTGAGACATAGACAAGTGTCCCTTGATGGGCACTGGGGTATACAGTCAAGTTAGAAATCTTAGCAGAAACTCTATTTAGGAATCTGAATTATTTCTCTTGCCACCATTTTGATGAGATTATTCAAATAATTGCCACATATTCTCTTGTACCATTTTTTATATATATATATATATATATTTTATATATATATAAAATAATCAAACAACTGCCTTAGCTTTATTTAACGCACAAGGTCTTTTTTTTTTTTAAGTTTATTTATTTATTTTGAGAGGAAGAAAGAGACCACATATGAGAGGGGGAGAGGTAGAGAGAGGGAGACAAAATTCCAAGCAGGCTCCGTGCTGACAGCACAGAGCCCAAAACGGGGCTCGACCTCATGATCTGGAGATCATGACCTGAGCCAAAATTAAGAGTTGGACTCTTAACCCACTGAGCTATATAAGCACCCCTAATACACAGGTTCTTAACAGGATATTCCTGAATCTCCAGGAACTCCATGGTGGTCTTCAGGGGACCATTGGATTCTATAGGATTATCTTTTTTTTTTAAATCATTGTACATTTGCATATTTTTCTTGGACAACAGTTTCTAAAAAATTGTAGTAAAATATACATAACATAAAATTTACCATTTTAACTAGTTTTTAAGCATAATGGACAAGGGACTTTTTAGATTCTTTATGAAGCACTTGATCCCCCTTTAAATTAAAAATCATTGTTAATGAAGAGCAAGATGAGGTAGGGTTATTAAAAAAGGTGGTTGAATGCCCAAGCCCCTCCTCATCCACTTCTTGCTTTACTTGCCATCACCTCCGAGAAGACTTTTCTTATCTCTTTTCTTTTCTCCTCTTTTCTTTCCTTTTCTTTTCTTATTGAGATATAATTGACATATATAACATTGTATTTGTTTTAGATGAAATAAGTCAGAGAAAAACAAATACCATATGATCTCACTTATTTAAGTGGAATAATAAAAAAAAAACCCACCAAACCCATAGATATGGAGAACAGATTGGTGGTTGCTGCAGCTGGGCAGGGGTTGGGGGTGGGTGGGTGGAGGGAAAGGGATAAAATTCAGGGCAAAAGGTACAAGCTTCCAGTTATAAAATATGTAAGTCCTGGGGATGTAACATACAGCACAGTGATTATCGTTAATACTGATTGCATATTTGAAAGCTGCTAAGGGAGAAGACTTAGAAATTTCTCATCATGAGGAGTTTTCTTTGATTCTTGCAGACAGAAGCATTTGGCCATCTCTGTGCTGTCTTTGCAGTCATCCTACCACATGCCACATGGATGGGTGATGCTCAGACTTACAAATGGATTTTCAGGAGAGCTCAGAAGTGTTCCTGGTGAGTAGAAAGGCTAACTTCTTTCCTTAGAAGTCTTAGAGTTACCATTCCATTCCAGGGCCTGACACAGTGCCTTGCACTTTGTAGGAGCTCCTTAAATGCTCAGGAAACAAATGTGTGAATGAATGAATAAGGGAATGTGTGATCTTGCACGATGCTGCTCAGTTCAATATTTTTCCGCCACATGGTTTCCTAAATGTCTTTCAGTTAAAAGCACACAAGTGAAAGAAAACTGTGTGATCTTAAAAGAGAAGCCGCCTATCTGTTCTCCATAATGTACTGCGAGATGCTGAGTCACCAAAGACTAAGTGATATTACTTACTCCAGAAGAAAAGTGCACTAATATATTCTAGGAAGATTTTCAATAGCAAAGGTCACTGTCAAGGGTCATGGTACTTAGGAGCCAAGCACCTCTCAGTTAGCACTAGACAACAAAATTAAACAGACAGACTCATTTTCTAAGTTTCCTGCACAAGAACGGTCTATTGTCATAAAATGTCTTAATTTTTTTTTCATACATTGGTCTCTGATGGGATCACATTTTTCTTGTAGAAATGCCTATTGTGCTTTTGCCCAGGGTGATGAGGAGAGATTTTTCTAAGGAGATGTAAAAATTGTTAACTAAATGAGTGTGTATGGAAGCAAGCCTAGAGCATGCAGGAAGGATGCCAGAAGGGGCTTGGGCCTGCTGGGGCTAAGGTGGGAGAGCAGTGCCCCCGCTTCGTCCCCTTCCCCCCCCCCCCCCACTACACCAGAAGGAAGGGATTGTTATGCCTTTGGCTGTTCTGTGCTTCCCCCGGTGTCCCTGACCCTCAATGAGGAGTGTGTGAAGAGAGTGGCAGGGAGAACCCCGTGGGAATCTTGGATGTAGTCTCATGGGTAGGAGGTTCCTAGGTCCAGCGCTTGGCATTAAGATCTTACTCTGGCGCAAAGGATGGTGGTTTCTGATCCCTCTGTAACGAAGCCCTTACATTCTTTCAGATCTGGGTGATAAATAGAACTCCTTATGTTTCTTGCTTATTTGGAAAATAATTAAGTAATTATTACTTAAGTAATAATTAAGTAATGTTTCAGGTAGAATACAAAAGGATTTTTGTTAGGCACACTTCTGTCAACAAAGGCCAAACTTCCTTGTAAGGTTAGCATTTTTTTTTTTTCTCAAATAGCTTAGGCATTAATACAACAACAATAACAACAACAGATTTTTGGTGGCCTGAATAATTAATTTAGATTTGTGGTTTGCACTGATTGAATTCACTGGATAAGTGCACATTTCCCTTCTTATTTCTGCTTTTGAGGACCCACAACATTAAGTCTTTGAACAAATGTTAAATGATGGGAAATTTTTGTTTATTGTGTAATTCAATAGCCCAGCATTAGAGCTGCTTATTAGGTGATTGTAAGATGCAAAGAAAAGGAAAATTACAGTTTTCTGGTGCTGACTGGTACAAACAATGGAATCAATCAGTGTTGGCTCTTAATTATATGGAAGTATAAAGTTGCCATGCAAGTATCAAACTGAAGATTTTTTAGGGGAAACAATAGACAAGGAAAAAAAGGAGAAAGACTGTGACAGAAGATTATGTTTATTGTGACAGGTTTTATCGCTCCAATATAAAGTTAGTTTCTTGAGGCAGAGTGGAGAGAAGAAGCAAGTCAGGGGAAGGAAAGGCAAGAACCAATAGACAGAGCAGCGCAGAGAGAGCAGCAATATTTCCGAGCATTTATCATTGACATTCCCAAATGAGTGCTTGAGAATTAAATTATCTTGTCATTTCCCTAAGGATTGAGGTCATGAGTAATGGAAGAAGAAACCAAACTCATACCCTCTTCTTTGGAAAACCAACCTGCTACTTAAGCAAGTGAAATTTGTATCATAGCTTGTTCTAATTAAATACAGGATTGCTTCATTACTTCCGCAGCTCCCTGTCAAGTATATTGGTTCTCACTGAAAATATCAGATGATCATGTTGCCTAGAGTCTCAAGTTTTTAATACAGCTCTGTATAAAAAATATGCATGCCATTTCTACTACACAGGCACTCTGATAAAGAATTTTATTTGCTAAATACTATCTTTATTCTTGTACCAGGAGGGATTTTTCTTCCTTTGGAATTATGGATATACAAAAATCTCAAATCCTCCATTCCAAGACAAATGCTGGCATTTATTCATTACTTAGTGAGGCACTATGCTGATGGCTTTATATGCATTATCTCGTTGAACTTTCTCAAGATTTAGATAGTATTACTATGCTTATTGACAGAAGTGTCCCCACTTATACCTCCCAGGGTACCAGATGCCCAGACGTATTAAATGTCCTAGTCCTTGGAATACACATGCCATTCTCCAACTGCATAGATAAGCCACTGTCTGTATTGCAATTGGACCTGGGGATGCCCATTCATCTCTTAAGATACAACTCAGACTGTCTGCTTGATCCTCCTAGGCGGAACCGATACTGATTCCCTTTGCTCTTATCACTTATAAAACTGATACAAACCTCTGATTTCATTGTAATTATGTTCCTATGTCTGAACTTTTAAAGGGGTTTAACTCTAAGGATGTGGACTATCATTGATTCCTCTTTGTAACTACGTGGTTTAGCATAGAGTCTGACCAATAGAAGATACTTAACAAATGTTCATTAATTTGTTAAATGGTTGTGGTTAGTTTCATAGATTTATTAATACCTTTGCATTAACATCTAGGGTTATTCTGAGAAATGTCAAGATTTTTTGTTTCCATATTATTTGGGTTTGTAAATATGATTCAGTATTTTTCTATATTTCTGAAGGAAAATGTCTTTTGCTTGTGTACGTGAAGGAGAAATTATATCATAGAACAAACTGATAAAAACCACATGCTCTTTTTAGTGGACAATTAGCTTTCATGATACCACATTTGTCCGATGAAAATTTACAGATTTAAAGTAACTCACATTATCTTACAATATTGGCTCTGTGATATGCTGGAGAAAGCCTGAGATTTAGAACTCAGAGACAGGGGTTTCAGTCATAAGCTCTACTGATTAGACTGGTAGCACTGGGGGACTCAATAATTTTTAGCATCCTTTTACCTACAGAATCATTGTGAGGTTTGAATGGAAGGACTTGCTGATCACTGTTCGTTCCCAGTGGGTATGTAGAAATGAGTCAAATCATTGGATTCCTGTCCTCATTCAGCTGACATTCCTGAGTGGGACTCTAACAATAACTAAATAAATATAAAATAGACGGTGGTGGTAAGTGCTGTGGAGGAAACAGAGTGTGTGCCCTCTATTGGAGTGTCAAGGAAACTCTCTCTGATAAGGGGACATTTGAGAAGAAACTCGAGAAAAGTGAAGGAATTGATCTAACTGGTATGGGGAAAAGTACCTGGGACCCAGAGGTCAGAGCTGATCGTTCTCTGAATAATCGCTTTGAATGTCCTAATAGTTGGAAGACATGTTAGTAATGACGGTAGTCTCCATGGAAACAAAGCTCATACACAGAGAAACACATTCCCAGACATGTGCCCACTTTAGAGCAACTCTGGCTCACTGGGTTGCTCCTACTGAAATTCAAGACATTTGTCTTTCCCAGATAACAGGAGATTGTCACATTGCTAACACATTTATGTGCTCCCATGTGTACTTTTAAAAAATCATTAATTTAGAGCTCTTAAATTTGCTTTCATAGTTACTTAAAGCCCATGCCTTTCTCCTGTAAATATTGGCTAAACTGATCACTGCTTTGTAAATATACAGAAAGAAGCAGTAAGAAGAGTAAGTATACAGGCCGCTAATGTTGAAGTGAACTTTGATACATACAGTTTAGAAAAAAAAAAAAAAAAAACAAACTTCAAGAGTTACATAAAGAGAAATGGCTCTTTAACTTAACAGAATATTACAGTTTTGAATGGGGATAACCTCAGAGTAGGTTTCATACTTTATTGGTCTAAGTTACTAATTTTCCCTTCTCCCAATTTTCCTGACGGTAACTACAATACAAAACCAGGAAACAGGCATTGCTACAATCCAGAGTATATTCAGATTTTACCAGTTTTACGTATCTATATATAAAATTAGTGAAATCTGGCAACCACTGATCTGAGTTTTGTTTAAGATGTGCTAAATATATATCTGAAATCCTACAGTATGTACCTTTTGAGATTAGCTTTTTCATTCAGCATAATTCCCTTCAGAACCATCCCAGTCACTGCAATTGTTAGTTCCTTTTGATGATTGAATAGATTCCACAATAAGGATGGACCCTGCTTTATTTAACCATTAAACTATCAAAAGACATTTGAGTTGTTGCTAATATTTGGATACTACAAATAAAACTGCTATGAACGTTTGTGTACAGAGTTTGGTGTCTATGTTAAGTTTTCATTCCTCTGGGATGCCCAAGAATAAAACTGCTAGGTCATAAGGCATGTGCATATTTACGTTTATGAGAAACTGTCAAGCTATTTTCCAGAATGACTGTACCATTTTTCATGCCCACTACAGTGTATGAGTGTTAGCATTTGGTGTATAACTCTATCTGTGAGCTATTTTGATATATGTGTACTAATATCTTATTGTGGTTTTAATTTGAATTTTCCAAATGACCTAGTGATGTTAACATGTGATTATTTGCCATTTGTATGTTATCTTTGGTGAGATAGCTGTCCATTTCTTTTGCCCATTTAAATATTGTGTTTTTGGAGGGCACCTGGGTTGCTCAGTTGGTTAAGTGTCATGACTCAGGTCATGATCTCATGGTTCATGAGTTTGAGCCCCACTTCGGGCTATATGCTGACAGCTCAGAGCCTAGAACCTGCTTCGGATTTTGTGTCTCCCTTTCTCTCTGCCCCTTCCTGCTCATGTTCTGTCTCTCTCTCTGTCTCTCTCTGTCTCTCTCAAAAAGAAATAAACATTAAAAAAATTAAATATTTGATTTTTTATTCTTAAATATTGAATATTGAATTCTTTACATGTTCTAGATGTAAGGAATTTGTCTGATATGTATCTTGCAAATACTTTCTCCCAATCTGTAGCTGGTATATTTGTAACCTCTTCATACAGGGTTTCACAGAGTAAAAAAATTTTAATTTTAAGTAGGTCCAATTTATCAATTTTTTTTTCTTAGACTGTATTTTTAGTGTCAAGTCTAAAAACTCTTCTATCCTTAGGTCTTGAAGATTTTCTTCTGATATTTTTTTCTAAAAGTTTCATAGTGTTATATTTTATATTGAAGTCCCTGACTGAATTTGAGTTAATTTTTGCTTAATGTTTTAGGTTGAGGCTCAATTTTTTGCCTTTGGATGTCCAATTGCTTAAGCATCATTTGTTGAAAAGTCAATCCTTTCTCTGTTGAATCACTTGTGCGCCTTTATCAAAAATGAGTTGGCTGTAATTTTATGAGGTGATTTCTGAGTTCTCTATTCTGTTCATTGGTACCTGTGCTCGAATACTACTGCATCTGTATAGTAAGCCTTGAGTACTGAATATTTATGGTAGATATTGAATATTATAGCTTTATACTAAGATTTAGCTTACGTTTAGTAATTTCTCCCACCTTTTTCTTCTCTATCAAAATAGTTTTAGCTATTATAGGTCCTTTATTTTTCCATATACATTTTAGAATAAGCTTGTCTATGTCTACAAATAACCTTGCAATTTCAATAAGAATTGTATTAAATCTATGGATCAATATGGGGAGAATATTATCCTTACTATGTTGGTTCTCCATTCCATAAACATGATATATCCCTTAATTTATTTAGACACTCTTTTCTTTCTATTGCCAGCATTTTGTAATTTATAGCATATGGATCTTGTACATGTTTTGTTAGATTTTTACCTAACTACTTCATTTTCTTTGGACTGACTATTGGACATACTTTTTTTTTCTCTTAGTAATACAGCATAAGAAACTCAATAAAGTTCATAGAAAGATTCCTTATTTCTTTCTATAACTTCATAATATTACATTATGGATAAATACCACTCTTCAATTAGGTAATAGTCTACAAACAGATACTTAGATTATTTCTGATTTATTACTATTATAATTAAAAAATAATGAGATATATAATTGTGGTACATTTATGTGTATCTGTGTGATACACACCCAGAAGTGAGATTATTGAATCAAAGGTATTTGATTTGGATTTTTCATACATTTTTGAATATTGCCCTCCCCAGAATTTGTACTTCTATTAGCAATGTATGAATGCAACTGTTTCCCCACAGCTTTACCCACAGAGTTGATGTCAAACTTTCTGATCCTCTCATATAGTGTGTTTACATTCATTTTATGATAAGTAAATTTAAGCAAGTTTTCATTTGGTTAGGGTCTATTGGTATTTGTTTATTTGCTTTTGCTGTTGTGGTGAGTGGTTGCTGTTTCGTATTTTCTTACCTATTTTCCTATTGGGTTATCGGATTTTTCTTGGCAATTTGTAGAAACCTCACTATATTTTAGGGAGGTTAACCCTTTGTCTATGTCAGGAGTTCTCAATATTTTTCACTTTGTCATTTGCCTTTGACTTTGTTCATGGTGCTTTATGACATGCCATAACTGTGTAACAGTGAACGGTCTTGTACTTAATACCATTTCTTACATGTGCACCATATTTGTTAGGTAAATTCCCAGCAGTAAAACTGCTGGGTCAAAATTTGTATACATCTGTAACAGTGTTCTCCAGACATAATAATCATAATATGTTGCTTTTCTCTAAATATTTTGTAATTTATTTTTTTAAATTGTTAAAAATGTTTTGTTTATTTTTGAGAGAGAGAGAGAGAGAGACAGCGTAAGTAGGGGAGGGTCAGAGAGAGAGGGAGATACAGAATCTGAAACAGGCTCCAGGCTCTGAGCTGTCAGCACAGAGCCTGACATGGGGCTTGAACCCATGAACCGTGAGATCATGACCTGAGCCGAAGTTAGACGCTTAACCGACTGAGCCACCCAGGTGTCCCTTATTTTGTAATTTAATACAATGTCAATAAAACCTCAATGGGCTCCTTTTTAACTGGACAAGCTAAAGTTAATATAGCAAATTTTTTAAAAAATGGAATAGTTTGAAAATCCTCCAAAATAAAAACAGTCTGCGGAGATTGTTCTCCCAGATATGAAAGCATAGTAGAAGTCCTGTATAATTATAACAGGATGGTCCTGGCAAATTAATAATAGACAAAACAATGAAATAGAACAGAAAATTCACTAATGCATCCAACTACATATAGAAATTTGATATATGATGTAGTTGAATCCAAATTATCTGATACTGCCCATGCAGCAATCTCAGAATAGCAGCTATAGTATTGCTACGAACAATACAATTACTAAAGCAGTTACGTTATTGTTGTTCTTGACTGTATGCAACTAGCATTTTAAATTCACTTGTGTTGTCCCTCTCAAGTGATTGTACCAGCATCTGAATGGTAAATAAGTTTGTTTCACTTTATCTTAAATTCTAAGCTTTATCTTTTATTTTGAGATAATTTTAGGCTCATAGAAGAGTTGCAAATATAATATGGAGAGGTCAGTATATCCTTCATCAGCTCACACTTATGTTAACATGTTATATAGCCATAGAACATTTCTTAAAACTAAGAAATTGCCCTCAGTCAAATGCTATTAACTAAAGAATGGAACTTATTCAGATTTTACACATTTTTGCATTAATATTCTTTTTCACTTTCAAGAATCTATACAGAATCCTACATGTTATTCAGCTTTCATGTCTTCATAGTCTTCTCCCATCTGTAATGTACCCTCAGTCTTTCCTTGTCTTTCATGAAAGATACTTTTGAAGAATATTGGCCGTTATTTTACAGCACATCCCTCAATGTGGATTTGTCTGATGTTTTTTCTTGATTAGCTTGAGGCTATACATTGTGAGGATGGATACCACAGAGGTGATATGATCACATGTCCTTTTCTGGGCATACTGTCAGAGGATACATACTGTCAATATGTGTTACTGGTGATGTTAACCTTTATTACTTGACTAACATGGCACCTTCTAGGATTCTTTATTGCAAAGCTACTTTTTCTTTTGTAATTACTAAATATTTGGGGGAAGCTACCTTGAGTCTATGCCAATATTCTGTTTCTACTTACACTTTGAACACTAATTTTAGCCTCGATTAATGAATTTTACCTGCAATAACTACTACTGTGATTTTATATTGATAATTTTCTATTTTTCACATTCTTTCCACACTTATTAATTTGAATTCTTCTGTGAAGAAGAAATGTTACCTTTGGTCATTCATTCATTCAGATATTTATTTACAGCCTGGTGCATAGTATGGATTCATGGATATTTATTTTAGTCTTTGGATTATAGAATAACTATTGTCATTTTGGGGAGGTCACAAATTATTCCAACTTTGGCCATCCAAAGCTGTTTCATGCTAGTTCTTGTGCCGTTTTAATATTTTTTCTTTTTTTTTAAACATTTTTTTATTTTTTGCATGCTCGCTTTGGCAGCACATGTACTAAACATTTTTTTTTTTTATTTTCTGGCATCATGAGATGCTCCAAGTTCAGCTTACACATTCTCAGCCCCAGGCCTAGCATCAACTACTTTTCTAAGGAACTCTGTTTCCTTTCATTGGAGAATGGTATTAGAAATTGAGATTTGGGTGTGAGCAAGGCTACTTGCTACTTTGATGTCATAGAACTGGGAAATAAATACATAAATAAGTATAAAATACATCTATATTTATTTCTGTATCTATTTATCAGAAAATACATTTAAAACATTTGTCCATATTGATATCTGACTCCAACCCAGCACCACAGAGTTTAGTCTATGCTTTCCATTTCCTTATTTTTTACTTCCTTCTCTATCACCAAGAAACTTGCCTCTCATTATCTATAATATATTTACTTATTTATTCAACTTTAGTATATAAGCGTTCTCAGGATTGGTACCTCATACTCCTTCTATTCAACATTGTATAAACTTGTCTTGCCCCTGATATTAGAATAAAGTATTCAGAGTTTCTTTGTATAAGATGTTCATAGGGACATCTGGGTAGCTCAGTCGGTTAAGTAACTGATTTTGGCTCAGGTCATGATCTTAAGGTTCCTGAATTTGATCCCCTCGTGGGGTTCTGTGCTGACAGGTCAGAGCCTGGAGCCTGCTTCAGATTCTGTGTCTCCCTCTTTCTCTGCCCCTCCCCTGCTCGTACTCTGTCTCCATCTCTCTCAAAAATAAACATTTAAGAAAAGAATTTTAAAAAGATAAAATAAAAAATATTCATAAATTTTCCTGTTTGTTCCTTTATTTATTTTGTCTTATGGTCTCTTAGAGTTGTATTTTCCTGGACCCCATTGTATAGTGTCAAAGAGAAGGGGGGAAGTTTTTAAGGCTTTACACTCTAAAGACTATGTTTGTTTTTGCCACAGAGACAACAAATGTAGCCCTGGCTCAATTATGTGATTTCTTTGGAGCTCCCAAGTTTTGTCCCCCTGAGCTAATTCGTGTGAAGAAGGGTTTCTCCAACAGTCATGACAACCACAGTTCTTTCATCTGCTGTAAGTGGGCAATACACTACTTCGAAGTGAGTCTTTTTACCTTCAGAAAGTGCATTTTTACCGGTATTCTCTCAGATTTGTCAGTACTTCATCCTCATGTCTTTCCACTGTTTTCTCTTTCTGTTTAATATCAGCAGTTATATTTAATTGAGAATCTGCAGATTATATGAGATTATATTTGTCTTTTTCTTTGGCAGAAAATGAGGTTTGACTCTTTGTGTTTTGTTTTTGTCCTTGCCTTTTTCTAAAAAAATTTCAGCATAAACAGAGAAGAAAATTGCTGGTTTGATTTTTACTACAAGGAGACAGTAAAAATCTGTCTCCACTCAGACTTCTTTCTCTCTCTCCCTCTATTTTTTTTTTTTTTCTTTTTTGAACCTTGGGAGAAATGTGAAGACTGGGGAACCAGTAGTGTTGGCGAAGAAATCCAGATTTTGGAGTTACAGAAATATGAATTCTAATACTTCTTACTACTTACTATTTGTGCAACTTACTGTGTTGAGCAATTTATTATTAATGAACCACAGTTTTCCCAAAGTAAGGACTGTAATAATCATTTTACAGGGTAGTTGCCATGATTACATGAAAAAGCTGTGCTCACTGTCAGCCCTCCCAGATCTTCAACATTTATTAGACTCCCTTACTGCCAACAACCCTACTGTACTTTTTAACAGGTGCTAAGTAGTGTGAAAGTCTTTTTTTTTTTCACTAAATCCACCAAAGTAATACATTTTAATCTTTTAAATAATTGTATCACCTGGGTTCAGGTGGAGGTCAAGTTTGCAATACAGGATAGTTATGTGAATTGTTATAATCTTTTGAAAAAGAGATACTCTGATTTTTAAGGGAAACATAGGCATGAACCAGAAGTTATCAGTCCTATGTAAAAAATGAAAATTTATCATGAAAGAAAAACAAACATTGTCTAGTTGTCTTTCAAAAACATTATAGGGAATGGGTTGTTTTTATGTAAGAGTTTTATAAACATTATGAGATCAGACAAAAAATCACTATCCTCTTCCCTTCTTTTATTTGAGAGAAATACAAGTTATCTTTACAGATTCCTGCAAAAATTTTCTGCAGCTCTTCTGTATCTACATGGTGTTCAATGGATCCTAAAAGCACAAGTATTATATACAGATTTTCTTAAGTTATGTATATCTGAAACAATAGTTTTGGAAATAACAGAAAGAAAATCTGTAATATAAATGACAATAGTGCTTTACTACTTACTGTTCATGCAGCTTATATAAAATGATTGCAAATAAGATCAGCAGTTTCCTGAAAGTTGGCACAGAAGACCTTTGTCTCATTTCCCTTCCCACTATGCACATAGACACTCACATTCAACACTGCACACTAACGTGGCTACAAGTAAGGATTGTAGAGTTGTAAGTTTTTCCATATTTGAAATATTAACTTATATATAATTTTAATACTTAATATGTAATATGCATTTGTATATATTGTATTATAGATTATATATTAAATACATACTGAATATATATAATATTAATATATATCAAATACATATTATTCCTGTTTTCTTGTGCTCTAAATATGAATATTTTCTGTGCACTGGTAATCCAGTGCAGGCTGAAGCAAACATTTTTGTGCGCTTTTAGGATACAAAGGGCTCTTCTACATAAGTCTTATTTATATTTTAGTTATAAAGGGACATTTGAAATATGTTGCGGTTTTCTGAAGGAACACTGTGTAGCTTCCCACAAATAACTGAAAAGAAGTCCAGCTATAATACTTTATTAAACTTCACAGAACATCCCACTTTCACATTCAATGTGTATTTTTATTTTGCTATGTCTTAACAAATGCACAGACCAATATTTCTCTTTGAAATTAAAGAAAATTTTACTTAGAAACCACAAATAAATATCAAAAATGAAAATATGAGAACTTTAATTTTATGGCGTTTAAGTGGATGGATTTGAGACACAAATCATATGACAGTGAAATGTTCTATTTGTAAAAATACATTTTCTAAGATGTTTTATGAAATTTTACTTTTCTTCTATAATAATCTCATTATCATGCAGAAATAAAACATGGTGATTAAAACAAAAATGTCTTGGATATAAAGCCTCATTAAATTATAATTCTAGAAAAAATAATTTTGAAAATAATTTTAATTAAAATAAAATTCAGTAATTGAAAAATATAAGTTTAATTCTATTCATATGTTTAATTTTGGAAATTAATCTGTGAGGTCTAGTGATATAAATTATGAATCTTAATGACAGCTGAGTGAAACTGTAAATGAATCAAGATACTAATACAACTCTGCACAAAAGTAGGTAAAGACCCAATATAAGTGAGTACCATGTCTTCAGGAGAAATCTCTTTATTCCCGTAGAAATGATGAACAATCTAGTAGTAGAAGTAAGGGGAAAGAAATACTGGGTTGTATCCTGAGCTGGAAGTGTAAGTATAAGGGATTCTGGAGGTGGTAGGGACATCTTTCAATATTTTGAATATCACACAAGAGATAAAGAAGCAAGGGACGAGGAAAACGAGGAGTAAATGCTTTCATCTAAGTTCAAAGTTCTGAAGATATAACAGTCTTGAGTTGTTGTAGGGACATAACAAGGAGGTTGAAGTGTTAAGTGTGGAAAAAATAAGTCATTGGTGAAGGTGACAAAAATGTAAAGCTAAGACTTTAAGAAGTTCCTCAAAAATATAGTTGTGAGTAAAACAAAAAGAAAATTTAAATACCATGTCCAGCAACACCATCATGCCCCATCACCATCACCACCACCACAGACAAAAAGAATACATTGTTTGCCATTTGTATAAATCACTGAAGAATTTAGCAGAGTGTCTTGGAGACTGGAGTATGAATTAGAAAATGAAGAGAGTAGATTATTTAAGTTATATGAATTTCAAAGGGAAAAGTAATTGAATGATGGTGGCAACAACATTCTGAGAGTAAAGAATGCTATGTACAAGTCCATTTGTGAGAATCTCTGTGTTGTCAGGCTTCAGATAAAGGAAAAAAGTGGAAAGAGTGTTTGAAAAGAAAGTTGGATACATTCATGGATTAAAAGAAAAGACTAGGCAAGAAGCATCTAGAGAGGAGTTAGCCTGAAACTGACTAAGATAGAAATAAGGGAAGAAGTAATCATGGTGAAGGATTTGGAAGGACTTATTTATTAGAGGGACATGAAAGCAGGACTGGAGGGGAATAGTAAATAGGATACCCACCTGGAAGATCATACAAAACTACAGAAGATCATTTTTATCTGGCAATCAAATAATGAAAGTATACAAATAATGGAATTGTTCTCAAAGAGCTTTTTATGGTTGTCCATTACCAAAAGAAGTAATACCAAAGTACTGTTGAAAAAATCATTTGCTGAAATATTTGAGGCTTACATGACACAGATACACTGGGTCCCAAATCTTTGTGATGACTAGTTTGTCCAAACTATGGGAAATGGAATGGAAGTGTGCCATTTAACAAAATTAACATCATGGTAGTCTACTTGGTCATATTTGAGAAGTAATGGCTCCCAGTTGTTATATTTGTGGCATGTTAAAAAATATGTTTCAATACATTATATTACTAGTAGACAAACATTTATTATGTATCTAATTTCTTACTACTCTATAAAAGATAGAAAAACCAAAAGCAAAAATTTGGGACATGGCAGGGCTATAGTAAGTGGTAGAAAGGATATGAGAGATTATACCATAAATTTATCTCCAATTATAAAATGAGCAATAGTAATATTCTTTTAGAAGCCATAACTCTTTTTTGAATCAAATAATCACTTATGTAGCATTTTTCAGGACCCGATTATTTTTTCTCCAAACAAATAGAATATAATGGAATACAAAGAGCACAAAACATAAATAAAGACATATTATTTTTCTAATTTTAGCAATATGTTTCCCCTGGACATAGTTGTCTTTTCTCTGACTTTTTTGGTCATTTTATTAAGAGCATTGTTGCCTCTACTACCACTTTAGAAAGACTTACAGTAAACTCAATAAAAATTATGTCAAATATCAATACAAGGGAAATAATAAATTTACTTGATGTAAATTTTTAGTGAGTTAAGGAAACAATTATTTTAATTTCTGTGTTAAATTATTTTGATTGTTCATGTCTCTACATTGACTAGAGATGTGTATGAACTGTTTCAGATTGAAAAATAATATTTTTAAAGAATAAATAACAATTTGAAACACCTAATACTCTACTGTCTATTGTCTTTTTAATATATTTACATTTGTAGGGATTTTATATTCTAACAGGAGTGGCAAGATAGATATAATTAAATAGAATATTAAATCTCTGGATTTTGTTTATAGTATTTTTTAAAGACTTCAATAAAAAATTCATATATGCTGTCTTACTGAGGTGTATGCCGGTTGGCAAGTATGTCCCACTGTGCTATGCTTGCACAATGAGCTGTCATTATCTTGGGTGATTTTGATCCATTTCTTCTTGCATGTGTGTGTGTGTGTGTGTGTGTGTGTGTGTGTAACTACTGTTTCATGTCTGACTCCCTAACAAAAAATTTGAGAAATAAAAGGTGAATAACATTAGCCAAAATGCCGCCCAAAGGGAAAATGTTATCCAACCTAAAAAAATGCCTTATTTCTTTAAGATGCACAGTACTCAATAAATTATAGTCTATTCACAACTTATTTGCTAGACTAAGAAAAAAGAAAGAATTCTCAAGTAAAATCAGAAATGAAAGAAGAGACATTACAAGTGATATCGCAGAAGTATACAGTGTCATAAGAAACGACTACGAATAATTACATGCCAACAACAAATTGGATAATCTAGAAATGGACACATTTCTAAAAACAAACTTTACTGAAACTGAATAATGAAATGGAAAATTTGAACAGACTCATTATCAGTAAGCAAATTGATTCAGTAATCAAAAACCTCCCAACAAAGAAGGGCCAAGGTCCAGATGGTTTTATTAGGGAATGCTACTACACATTTGAAGAAGAATTAACACCAATCCTTCCCAAACTCTTCCAGCAATGAAAGAGCACTCCCAAACTCATTTACAAGGCCATCACTACCCTGATACCGAAGCCAGAAGGACAGTACAAGAAAATAAAACTACAGAACAGTATTTTTGATAAATATCGATGCAGAAGTTTTCAACAAAATATTACCAAACCTAATTCAACAGCACATTAAAAGGATCACACACCATTTTCAGGTGGGCTATATCTTTGATATGCAAGATTCAACGAATGCAAATCAATACATGTGATCCACATGTTAATAAAATGAAGGACAAAAATCATCTTGATAAATACAGAAGAAGTATTTGACAAAATACAGCATCTAAATGCCCTCAACAAGTTGAGTATAGAAGAGACATATCCCACATAATACTGATAATATACAACAAATCCACAGCTAACATCACATTTGAGGGTGAAAGGTTACAAGCTTTTCTTCCAAGATCAGGGAAAAAACAAGGGTCCTACTCTCACCAGTCCTATCCAACAGGGTCTCTGAAATCCTTGCTGTAACAGTCAGGCAAGTTAAAGAAAAGACATCTAAATAAGAAAGGAAGAAGTAGGGGCACCTGAGTTGTCCAGTCTGGTTAAGCAGCCAACTCTTGATTTCAGCAGCAGCCAACTCTTGATTTCAGCTCAGGTAATGATCTCACCCCACGTTGGACTCCACACTGGTAGTATAGAGCCTGTTTGGGATTCTCTCTCACTTTTTCTCTCTGTCTCTCCCCTTCTCTCTCTCTCTCTCTCTCTCTCTCTCTCTGTCTCTCTCTCTCTCTCTCTGCTCTTTAAAGTTTATAAGTAAATAAACTTTGAAAAAAAAGAAAGGAAGAAGTAATATTGTCTTTATTTGCAGATGATATGATATTATGTATAGAAATCCTAAAGACTCCACTAAAGAACTCTAGTCAATCAATGAATTTAGTAAAGTTGCAGGATATCCAGCCAACATACAGAAATCAGTTGTGTTTCTATACATTGACAACAAAATATCTGAAAAATGAATTAACAATTCCCATTTAAAGTAGCATTAAAAACAATATAATACTTAGGACTAAATTCAACCGGAGGAAGTTTTGTATACTGAAATCTTAAAGACTTTGATGAAAGAAATTGAATAATACACAAATGGAAAACTGTGATATATTCATGAGTTGGAAGAATTAATACTATCAAACTATCCATACTTCCCAAGCCATATATAGATTTAATGCAGTCTCTATCGAAACTCCAATGGTATTTTTCACAGAAAGAGGAAGCAATCCTAAAATTAATATTCAGCCACAAAAGATCCTGAGAGGCCAAAGTAATCCTAAGATAGAAGAACAAAGCTTCTGATTTCAAATTATACTACAAAGCTATAGTAATCCTTTGTGCCCAAAGGAACAATGCAAGTAAAAAATGGGCAGAGGAACAGACAGACATTTTTCCAAAGAAGACATCCAAATGACAAACAGGTACATGAATTGTTGTTCAATATTACAAATCAGAAGGAAAATGAACATAAAAACCACAATGAGATGCCCTGTTCAAATGACTATTATCAAGGGACACCTGGGTGCCACTGGCACCTGCCATTAAGCATCTGACTTCAGCTCAGGTCATGATCTCATGATTCAGTTCCTGGGTTTGAGCCCCATGTTGGGCCCTGTACTGACAACTGGGAGCCTGGAGCCTGCTTCAGATTCTGTGTCTTTGTCTCTCTCTGCCCCTCCCCACTCATTCTCCATCTCTCTCTCTCTCAAGAATAAATAAACATTAATTTTTTAAAGTTTATTAAAATGACTATTATGAAAACAAAAAACAAAAAAACTAACTAAACAAACAACAACAACAACAAGAGATAACAAGTGTTGGTGAGGGGGTGGAGAAAAGAGAGCCCCTGAGGACTGCTGGTAGAAATGAAAGTCAGTTCAACCACTTTGGAAAATGGTATGGATCTTCCTCAAAAAATGTAAAGTAGAACCTCTGTTTGTTCCAGCATTCCCATTTCTGAGTATATATCCTATGAAAATGAAAACAGGATATCAAAAAGATATCTGTACCCCATATTTATTACAGAATTATTAACAATAGCCAAAATATGGTAACAACTTAAGGCTCCATCAATAGATGAATGGATAAACAGGATATACAATGGAATATTATTCAGCCATGAAAAAGAAGGAAATTCTGCCATTTGTGATAGCATGTATGAACCTTGGAGATGTTTTATAAAGTAAAATAAGTCATACAGAGAGAGGCGAATACTGTATGATATCTCTTACATGGGAATCTAAAGAAGCTAAACTTACAGAAACATAGAGTAGAATAGTGGTTACCAGTGGCTGGTAGGAGGCTGGAGGAACTGGGGAGACATTGGTCCAAGGGGGTATTAGTCATTTGAACAGGGCATCTCGTTGTGGTTCTTATGTTCATTTTCCTTCTGATTTGTAATATTGAACAACAATTCATGTTTGTCATTTGGATGTCTTCTTTGGAAAAATGTCTTACAGCTGTAAGATGTGTAAGTTTGGGGATCTAATGGGCAGCATTGTGATTATAGTTAACAATATTGTTTTACATAAGTGAACGTTGTTAACAGACTAGTCTTATATATCCTCAACCACAAATAAGAAAGAAACACTATGTGATGGAGGCTACAGTGGTAATCATATTGTAATACATATGCGTGTTAAATCCACAAGTCATACACCTTAAATTTACTCAATGGTGTATGTTGATTATCTGTCTTTTTAAAATGATTTTTATTTTTCTGTTTCAAGTTTTTACTTAAATTCTAGTTAGTTGACATATAGTGTAATATTAGTTTCAGGAGTAGAATTGAATAATTCATCACTTACACATGATACCCAGTGTCTGTCACAAGTGCCCTCCTTAATACCTGCCTATTATGTCTCAATAAACACACATGCAAATTTACTTAGAATATTTATCTAAGTTGAATACATTTGGATGGAATTTTGAGACTCATTAGCATTTTCTATTTAGGAATCATTAAGTACAGCTTCCCATTAGTTCAAATATATATGTACATATGTATGCTTTACTTATTATTTTATGTTTATAAAGGGAACATTCCAGAAAAGGGTGACATAATATGCATTCCAACCAATGGCACACACTTGAAAAACAACTTTTATTTCACTTCCCTCAGGAGTTCAGACAAAAGGAGTAAGTCTGTGTACTTAAATCGAAAGGAGGGCACCACAGTTTTCCAAACTCTATGGAAAAAATTCTAAGAAAAATAATAATAGTGGTTAACAAATTTGCAAGCACCATGATGAATTATATTTATTTTGTTCTTATTATCATGGAGAAAACAGTAAAAGTGGGAGCCATGGAAGACGAGAACCTTTGTTAAAAATTACGACCCCAAGTTTACCCTCATGGCTGTCATGTGGGTTGGTAGGCCAAAAATAAACAGATATTTTACATTTCTAACGAAAGATGGAGCTTGAGATTGCTTTGTGAAATCTATTTTTATACACTGAGAGATAATTCAAACCTTATACACTGAGAGTTAATGAAAACATTCTGTGGGATGAATATGATATGGCCTGCCAAACAAAACATGTCGGCCAGTTTATAAAATTTATGGCATCTGATCTCTTCCATTACCTTACTGTGATGGCCATCTTTAAATAATACCCACTTCTAGGCTATGATTCAAGGGGTAATAATAGTAAGCAAACATTTCTAAATTGGTTGTTCTATACCTGACACTGTGTATGCTAAGTGCTAAATACCTTATCCCGTTATTCCATTTAATCTTTATAAGTACGCAACTATCATTAACTTTGCTTCAGTGAGAAATTGAAGATTGGAGGTAAATAACACGCCCAGCTTCACCAGACCAGAAAAGAAAGCTGAGTAGAGCATCCAATACAGTAAGGACAAGCTCAGTAGAAGCAATCATTATGATTACTTGTAGCTGAGTAGCCCTGGTCACAGGGCTATTAAGTATCTTTTCCCGAAGTTGCCAGATGGTTGGTACTAGATAATAATACTGTATTTCTTTCCCTCCAAAGTAGGCTTTTCTCAGCAAGAAAGATTGCCTTGAGTTTTCAAGTGCCTTGTCTCTAAGTTCAATACTTTTAGTGAGTTTTATCAAAAGCAATAAGGAATTTCTTTTTGACTCCCTCGATTTTTATGTAATCGATTTGCCAGCAATGCATGAAGTAATTTTTTTTTTTTTTTAGGAAAGTGGTTGGAAGACATTTTGCAGTTGCATTCTCAGGAAATCTTTCATTCCTTTTTTTTTTTAATTTTTAGTGTTTATTTTGAAAGAGAGATAGAGACAGAGACGGAGAGTGAGGGGAGGAGGGGCAGAGAGAGAGGGAGACACAGAATCTAAAGCAGGCTCCAGGCTCTGAGCTGTCATCACAGAGCCCTACGCAGGACTCAAACTCAACAGACCGCAAGATCATGACCTGAGCTGAAGTCAGACACTCAACTGATTGAGCCACCCAGGTGCTCCCTCAGGGAATCCTTTCTTTTAAAATGGTTTCATGAACACATACTGCTTTTCTCATGTATTTCTTAAATCTTCGGCTTAAGCATCAAAAAAGAATTCATTAGGCATTTTTTTCTGTTCTTTGAAGATGTAAGAGAAAATATGGGTTCACTCATGTATTTCCCAAAATACCTCACAAAGTTTGGAGAATCTTGAGAATTTATCTCTAGGGCTTCATAATGGGACATAACTCCTTTACCAGAGAATGATTCCTCATGTTTCAGAGTCTCTTAGTAACAAAAATGTCAAGAATCATGATTTTCTTGAAGTTAAATACCACCTACCTCAGTCATTTTTTTTTCCTGAGTGTTTCTGTCTTTAAAAATGTTAAGAAAAGAGATAGCTCCTGAAGCTACACATTGTGCATTGGGCCTAAGTTGTAGTATTCACCCAGAGGCTCTGGTCTTTTAACTTGGTTATTCCAGACGCCCCATGTGGAAATCAGACTTAATGGAGTGAAAACTGCAACTCTATGCTACGTTGGCACACAATTCTTGAGTGTGAGATTTCCTGTCATTTATTTTTACCAGTGTTTACGTAGCATTTATAGTTGCCCTGTAAGGTGCCAGGTACTGAGTCCTGAATGTTTGGGACTCACATTTTCTGCTGTTGTTGTTACTGATATTGTTAATACTTCACCTTATATTGCTATTCATAATTACAAGTATGATTACTTTTTGCAAAACACCTAATTTCTAAAATGAAGGCAAGTACTTTCTGGCTGTAGAGCATAAGCTGTATAAAAATGGTGATCTTTTATTTTATAATTTGTCATATAAATTCTTCCAAGAATTGTTTGAAGAGACACACCTTCTATTTTAACACGTTTATATATCATTATCAATTTATGGTTTTAAATTTATTTACTTTTTTATTTAAAAAAAATTTTTTTTAATGTTTTTTTTTTTTTTATTTCTAGGAGAGAGAGAGAGACGGCGTGAGCAGGGGAGGGTCAGAGAGAGAGGGAGACACAGACTGAAACAGGCTCCAGGCTCTGAGCTGGCAGTCAGCACAGAGCCCGACGCGGGGCTCGAACCCACGAACCGCGAGATCATGACCTAAGCGAAAGTCGGACGCTTAACCGACTAAGCCACCCAGGCGCCCCATTATTTAAAAAATTTTTAAATGTTTATTTTTGGGAGAGAAAGAGAGAGAGAGAGACCGAGCGATGGGAGAAGGGCAGAGAGAGAGGGAGACAAGAGTCTGAAGTAGTCTCCAGGCTCCCCGCTGTCAGCACAAAGCCCAAGGTGGGGCTTGTACTTGTGAACTGTGAGATCATACCTTGAGCCTGGACGCTTAACCAACTCAGCCATGTAGGCACCCAAATTAATGTTTGTTTTAAATGTTTGTTTATTTATTTTGAGAGAGAGAGTGTGTGTGTGAGTGTTCACACAACATGAGCAGAGGAGGAGCAGAAAAAGGGAGAGAGAGAGTCCTAAGCAGGGTCTGCACTGTCAACATAGAGCCCAATGCAGGGCTCAGTTTCACCAACAGTGAGATCATAACCTTAGCTAAAATCAGGAGTTGGACACTTACCCGACTGAGCCACCCAGGAGCCCCCGTTTTTATGCTTCTAAAAATGAACTGTCTTTGTAGATGCAGATATACATTTTTGTATTAATACACTCTGCCTAAAACATGCTATCAATGAGAATTATACCTTCTTAAACAAAAATAGGGCAGAATTATGTACTAGAGCCATCACTACCAATAAGTCTTAGATAAGAAACATGACCACGCTTGAATACAAGCCTTAATTGTTGAATTATATGAAACTGTTTTTTATGAAATCCAAGCCTTAGGTTTGAATTTTGGGTGACCTAATTAATTGTCTTCAGTTAAAAAGTTACAGATTTTAGTCTTAATTTAGGTCAAATAGAAGTTATCTTTGACAAATAGAATTGAGTAAAATCACTTAGGTCAAATAGAAGTTATCTTTGGCAAATAGAATTGAGTAAAATCAGTAGAATTGATTAAATCTACCAGTAATTTGTACCATAAACTCATAGAGTTATCGAATCTGCATGTTGAAATGGCCTTCAGAAGTAACCTGACTCAACCCCCTACTTCTCTAGGAATCTCCCTGATAACATCCTTGGCTAATGCTTACCTGGTCACTTCTCAGGGGAAGCATGCCTGATTTGGAGATGTTACAGCCATTCAGAAGTCTTACTGCTATTCAATCTGATGATGTGTCTCCTTTTACTATGTAATTATGAATTAATCTCCTCTAGAGTTTTCTCCCTCATTTACATGAGTGCCCTTCAAGTATTTAGACAATTTGTATGCTTTCCCACAGATTTCTCTTCTTTTCACTAATTCTCTCAACCATTGCTTGAATGATACAGTTAAAGACCTATTACCATTTAGCTCACATTCCTCTAAAGCACACTAGAATTTATTAATATATATCTCTAAATGAGGTGCCAAAAGTGATCACCACATTATACATGTGCTCTGACCAGCAGAGCCTACAACACTGTCCCTCTGTGTCATCTAACCATATGATTCCATCATCATATCTGGAATATACACTTTCATTTGGCAGTTACCATTTAATTTTCTCATAGAAAATCTCAGGACGGTATTATCCTTTTTTTAAATAACAAAATGTGTTTGATTGACCATGTGTGCATATGTCTGACCCTACTGTCAGAAAGCTTTAAGTTTAATTGTAAATTCATGTGTTTGGCACATTTGTTGGCTTCTTTTGCTTGGTTTTTATTTTTCATCCATTTCACATATGTGTCCTTTCTGAAAAGATATTCATGCAGAGTAAAATAATTTATGAAACATGGCTCATCAACTTGAATCGGTTTATTCATAAATGAATTATTTATGACTAGAAACTAATTCATTTAAATGATCAATGAATTAATTAATTAATCAATTATTCAACTCAATTATAATTTTTGAGTGACCACTGTGTTCGAAGTATTTATAATGAAGAAGAAAGAGACAAGATTTCTCCATAGAGCTCTTCTTCCAGAGAACTTATAAACAACTGAGCAGATAAAAATATGTAAGCACAAAGTAATAGTACAATATGAAGGGTATCCATACATACATACACTTATCAGTTATACTCTGGGACAGTTAAGTACCTACTGTAAATATCCTTACAATCTTTTCATGTATCTTGGGATTTAGTTCCTTAATGTTAATTTTTTTTTTTTCCAGTTTTCTAGTGTGGAGACTTTTCTCCTTGATAAATAAATTAAAAATAAAATGGGAATTGAAGAATATTAATTTAGTTTTCTAGAATTTTCAAATGTTTTAATATTTTCTTTGGATCTTTCTTTTGTTGATTTCTCCTTTGATTCCATTTTGGTAAGAAAACACACATGCTTTATATAATGTCCAAGGCTTTTGGTTTTACCTGGTAGGTAGAATAGGGAAAATTACAACTACTTTATCATCTCAAAAGCATAAATCCTGCTAGTAGTTTTCTATATCACTTCTATTCTCTCCTTGTTACTAGCATAACCTCATTTTTATTTGGGGAGTCAATGAGCCAAGTTAAAAATACTTACCTTCCTAGACTGCTCTACCTTTAGGGATGGCCCTGTGATCAGATTTTGGCCCATAAAAAAACAGCTAAAGTCTACTGGGTAGGACTTTTGGAAATGCTAGTGTCCTTCTAACAAAAGCAGACACATTCACCTTTCTCCCCTTCTTTTGGATTAACTTGCATACATGATGCTTGGAGTTACAACAGCTATCTTGTGCCCAAGAGAAAAAAAACTACCCACTGAGACTGGTGGAGAAAGAAGCTAAACAGAACTTGAATTCTTCATCAACTCCTCGAGCAGCTGCACCAGCCTTAAAGTTCCCACTAGGGAGTGTTTATTATGAGGGGAAAAGTATAGGTTTAAGCTATGCTTATTGACTCTTTGTTATGTGCACTAACCATAATTCTAACAAGTTATTCATTCTGGTTTTTTTCTAGTCAATTTGGAACAAGCTTTTACTTGACTTTCAAAATTCAATTCAAGGCAAGTTCCACTAGGATGACTTCCATGGTCCTAACTTAAAACAGAAGCCCTGCTCTGTTCCACCAAATACCACCTTCTTTCACAATTTATCTAACTGCATTGTTTTTTAAATTTATGATCCTTTCTTCACTAAATGACTTGTTGAGGGAAAGAATTATGCCCCTCCACTTTTTTTTTTTTCTATGTAGTGCCAGGAATGTAAGCAGAGACCTGAAGTGAAACCAAGGGATTCACACAGTAGTAAACATAAAGTAAAGCAATGATCTTGGCTTGAGCTATCTGGTTCAATGATCTGGCAGAGTGTCACAAGTTCAGGAATTGCAAACAATGTTTTTCTGTCTGTCACTTGCAGCACAGTAGAATAATGTTAAGGGAATTGAAAAAGTAAGCACCATCTTATCATGTTCTCCCTCATACTGCTGCTCTCCCCCTGCCCCTGTGTTGGATGCCACAGAGATCACTCACCAATCAGCCCAGGACAGACTGAACAGGAAGGGGCCAATCACTGTTCTCCAATTGCTGGACTTCTCAAATTCTGCTGACTGTGCCTCTTCCTTTTCCTCTTTCTCATCAGGTATCAGGGAATATTTGTTCCCTCCTGATTGCATAAGCCAATCCTTCACAAAGTAGCCTTTATTGACACACTTCTTGCAGGTGATGTTCAGGACAGCCTTGAGGGTGATCTGTCCCATGGAATCATGGCCGCCCATGGAAAGGCCATGGAAAGGCCGCCTATGCCTCTCTTCTTGCTCAGTGATACCATTGTTGGGGTTGAGGTCTTTCTCAGTCCTTTTGTTGACAACTTTCATGGAGAAGGATACTTTTATTCTATCATTTTTTATCTCTTAGCCAATAAGCTTCATCCACACCTTTTCTCTGACATCTACTATCTCAGAGGACTAGAGATATGTGACATAATGACATGGATGGGCAGGATAGGATGACATGTGAGTTTGCTGGAACAGGCCTTGCTTCCTACACCGTGGGATTTTGAGAAAGGCTTCATAGTCTGTTGCCATAGCAACCTCTCCTTGTAGAATAGTGTGGAGAGCAGGCAAGTTCTCCATGGTCTCAGATCCTCCTGAATTCATCTTTAATGTTCTATGGCTCCATTTCTCTTCTGCTAAAAGTAATTCAAGTGTCTTCATATCAGTTCCCAGTCTCCTGGCCACAACACTGCATGAAACACCAAAACCCAGGCCTTACTGAGCACTTTTGTTTGGCAAAAGTCAGTACTCAATAAATGTTTGTTAAAAAGACAGATGAACAAAGTTTTCTAAGCAGGATTTCTTGCATTGTAGTTTGCTGTTGTTGTTTGTAACTATTTTCTAAGTGACCATCTATATAGAATATGGTGTTGGTATATCTTCTTTTTCTTAGCACTAGTGGAAATAGCTGAGACATTGGACAGGAATTATTGCCAGAGTTATGTTAAATACATTTAATTAAAGTAAAACAACATTAATTCATCTGTTCTTTATGAAATTGGCAAGCCAACTTCATCTATGATGCCAAATTTTGGATATGTATGTATTTTGTATCTGAAAAAGTAGTTTGCAGGGTCTAGGGATGTGGGGGAGCTTCCTGTACAGATCTGACTGGTGTTTATGCTCCCTAAAGTTCTCATGCGATAGATGCAATTGTTCTTCTGGGATCCATCTTGGAATGACTGTATACTTGCTGTTTGGCTGCCTGTGCAATGCTAGGATGCTTTTATGACCATCCCAAACCCTCACTGATTTTGCCTGAGAAGGAGTGAACTACTTTTCCTTTCTGCTGTAATCGTAATCTTTTCTCTCCACTACTGGAATCTACTTTTCATCTCCCTCATTTCTTAACTTCTGTCTGGGTTCACTTAACAAGATAAAATGACTCCAAAGGAAATCTCATATCTGGTAGTTTTCTAAGGGCAGAACCACCACGTCCCAGTATGAGTTTCTTGTAATGTCCTAAGGACAAAATGAGAGGCATGGTTGTTTCCTGAAATGAAGCAGGGAAGGACTGAAGGAATGTCCAATTAGCTAACACTCGGCTCCTATTTTCTTGATTTTCATATGTGGATCCTTTTGGTGTTTACATTTCTTTTGAGAGTCATGGAGTATAACTCTGTAGAATAAATACAGATTCGTGCCCTTTGTTTTGGAAAAGTTGAAGTAAAATTGTAAATGCATTATTAGTATATATGTATATTTAAAAACCTATTTTCTACCTACAATTATATGAAAATGAGGAAATCACCTTTCACAATGACACTGGGTGGATATACATAGTGCTATATTTAAAATAAAAAATGTCACTTAGATACACAAAATACCATGACTATCAAAATGGGACTGGGTCAGGAAATTACAAAGTAAAAAAAAAAGTATTATATCCTAACATACAGGAACCAGTGCGATGGGATGAGCGATACACTATACTAATGTTGGAATATTGTTTCTAAGAAAAAACATTATTCTGAGTATGCACTTAACTCTATGAACCTCAATTTTTTAATCTATAAGACAGAATGAATATTTAATATGAATAATTATTATGAATATTTAATGAGTATTTACTCTGCCTTTATCACAGGATTATTGGAAGGACAACTAACAACATAAAAATGAAAATGCTTTAGTGCCTCCCACGTGCCACGAATGTAGGCATTATTTAATATAGTTAATAAAAATATTTGCAGACTATAATTATCACCCCCCAAAATCAAGAAGTTTCAAATTATTAGTTGTTGGGGAAGGTAAATGCTACATGAGGCTAAAGTTATACATACATGTTAAAAGCTTAGTTTTCTGTGTTTAATACAACATTGCTATAGTGTTTTTTTTTTCCCTAAAAAATATCTGAAACTCAATTATGGCCAAAGAAACAACTACAGATGTTTTTATATGGTCAAAAAGTTAAAAAATGTAACAGCACATTGTTAGAACAAATCCAATAGTAACAGAAAGCTAATAATGAGAACGAGCAGTTCCCATCCTCCTCCTTTTTGTAGAGGCAAAGGTTTAATTCAACAGTTTCTTCTGATATTTTTCCAAACTATATGTTTCTAGGAAGAATTTTTGGATTGATGACTTTTAGAAACTACCTTTCGAATTTCTACAATAAAAAGGAATATTGGGCTTTTTAAACGTCCCCACCATGACTCCATTTCTCTCAACTGTATCCCTTTAAACACTGAAATTAAGTCAACGATCATTGCTTTTGTCAATGTTTCTGCAAATACAGCTTCACTAGAGTCACCATGTGGCCCCATGTGGCAAACTCTCACTTGGGAGGATTCTGTATTGTACAATAATCGCCCTACTTCCCAGATGCCCAGGTTGCCGTCTCAATATCTTTAATTTATACCTTTCCCTTTGTAGCTTTACATTCATTCCCCATAATCTGGATTGTTTCCAGCAGTTCCAAAGCTGTCACACTGAGGTCTCTCTTTACTGTCTTCTTGATTTGATCCAATATTTCCTGAACCCTGTCTTTCTCTTCTTGATTTACTCGTGAATTTGCTGAAGAACGTGTTTTGGGACGTCTCAAGAAAGAAAGATGTCATGGGAGGCAAATGTGTGGAAGTTTGACACATGTGACAATGCCTGGTGTTCTTGTATCTCACATGTGATGAGGGTTTGGCTGGGTAGAGTTTTCATTTGAAAAGCGTTTCCCCTCAGAATATTAAAGCACTTGCTCCAATGTCATTTATTTTCATTATGTTTTAAAATGTTTATTTACTTTTTGAGAGAGAGAGAGAGCAAGCAGGGGTGGGGCAGGGAAAGAGGGAGACACAGAATCTGAAGCAGGCTCCAGATTCCAGGCTCTGAGCTGTCAGCACAGAGCCCCAGGCAGGGCTAGAACTCATGAACCATGAGATCAGGGCCAGAGCCAAAGTCAGATGCTTAACCGACTGAGCCACCACGGCGCACTTCCAATGCCATTTAACATTTAGTGTTCCTTGTGAGAAATATCAGTCTTGCTCCTTTGTTCATGACTTGTTTCTTTAAATCTCCAGACTTTAGAATTTTCTATTTCCTATACTAAAATCTTATAATGTGTGCTCTAGTATGGATCTGTTTTTATTGTTTTTGCTGGGTACTAGAAGGTTTTTTCAATTAGAAATATATATTCTTTATTTCAAAGAAATTCCCTTGATTTCTTCCTTTAATACTCTCTTCCTTTGAATTGTTTAATTCTCCATAGAACTCTAATTTGTTGAATATTAAATTTTCTACATAATATCTCTAATTTTCTTAATTTCTGCTCATAGTTTTCCTTGTTCTTTCTCTTTCTCTCACTTTCTGCACTATTTCCTTAATATTGTCTTTCAATATTTTTAGAGCAATTTTTTCAGCAATTATATTTTATGTTATAAAGAGTTATTTGTTGGTTTCTGATATTTTTCTTTTCCAAGGAATGATGGGCAGATTTCTAAGATGGCCTCCAAAATTCTTGGTTTCTCATGTATACACCTTAAATAATTAAATCCTCGTGAATGGAGGAGGAAACTATGATTATGATGGTATATTGTTTTCTTGACTGTAGTCAAGATTTCATGAAAGGAAAGATTTTGTATAAGTAATTAAGTTATTGATCAGTAGACTTTGACTTAATTAAAAGGCAAATTGTAGTGGGTAGGCTTGAGGTTATCAGTTGAGTCCTTCAAAGAGAGTCCATTGGTCGGTGGTAGAAGCAGTCACTGAGCTGTATTCCTGCTGGTCTAGAGGTAAGTAATATTCATTTTATAAACAGGTTAAGGAGGCCACCTGGCAAGGAACTGTTGGGTGCTCTCTAGGAAATGAGAGTAGTTCCTGGTCTATGGCTAGTAAAAGAATCAGGGATTTCTGTCCTATAACCACAAGGGCAGTGAATTCCTTCACCAACCAGTTAGCTGGGAAGTGGAGTCTGAGCTTCAAATGAGAACCCCGACCTGGGCTACATCTGACTGGTGCCTTGCAAGAGTCTAAGTAGAGGTGCTGTAAGATAATAAATTTGCGTTGTTTTAAAATGAAGGTTTGTGGTAATTTATTACACAGCAATAGAAAACTAATACACATAGCAACTTGTTCTTGTTTGTGGAAGGAATATTTTTCTCACTGAACTTCCCTTCATTACTTCATTTATTACTTTATTATTTAAGCTCTCTCTTGAGTTAAAAGCTCTCCTCAAATAATGGTTATTCTTAGTTTTCCTTGTATTTAAATGTGAGACATTAAGAAGGGGATAAGGTACCTGAGTGAAGCATTGTGACGAACAAGGTTCCATTTAGGTAGATACAGCCAGAGATGTGGAGATCTTTTCTTTGTTCCTATTAAATTCCTCTGAAGAGAAATGTTTGAAGCTCTGGCTGAGTGCTAAATGCCTGCATGGCTGTTAGAATTCAGCCTGTGGGATGAGCAAGGAAGTCTGAGTGCTTGACAAACTTCAAGACTGACTGTCAATTGAGTCCTATTTTCAGTCCTGAGCCAATCTCTACTAAGACCATCTGCACTTTAAATATTCCAAAGAAAATGCCTCAGATTCATCTTGCCTAGAGGGTAAATATTCAGATGCTAGTATTCTGTGTGTCTGTGTATGGCCACTTTCAGTATTGTCCTGTGACAATCTCCTTTACCACTGGCGGCCTCAAAGCTGCAATCCATTGTACATTTGGCTGACTGCTGAGACCTCCTCATGTCTGAGCCATAAATCAATTCTCTTCAAGTCTATATCCTCTTATATACACACTTTAGATTATAGATTTCACAAAACTGATGAACAGGTTCCATTTTTAAAAATGGAAACTAACAGGATGCCTGGGTGGTTCAGTCAGTTAAGCTTCCTACTCTTGGTTTTGGCTCAGATCATGATCTCTTGTGCTTTCTCTATCAAAACAAATAAATAAAATGAGAAATAAAATGGAAACTAATAGAAAACATACTATTTTAAGTTTTTTAAATGTTTATTTATTTATTTTGAGAGAGAGAGAGAGAGAGAGAGAGCATGTGTGCAAGTGGAAGAGGGGCAGAGAGAGGGAGGGAGAGAATCCTAAATAGGCTCCATGCCATCAGCATAGAGCCCTACATGGGGCTCAAACTCACGAACCGTGAGATCATGACCTGAATTGAAACCAAGAGTCAGAAGCTTAATCAACTGAGCCACCCAGGTGTCCCCAGGAAAACATACTATTAAATGCAGTTTACTGTGCTATGGAAGCTTACTAAGATAATATTTATGCATATGAAGGTTGACATTGCAGGAGCATTTAAATTATGAGGGAGGATTTTTGTATATGATTTAAAATATAGATTTGATACACATGAATTATTTATATACTCATGGTTTGAGGGTAGCTACAAAAATAATAACTGGCATGAAGGATTCAGTTGTTACAACTTCTCTCCCCTTCAGCTTTTGTCTGGCTGAAGGCACCTGAGGATTTAACCTTGGGCTCCTCCACCAGCAGCCAATGTTTCTTGCCAACTATTTCAGTTGTTCCATTGCTCACCACCCCCTTCTGCCCAACTGGCAGTATTTTTGATGAAACAGAGGGGAGGCTGCTCTGTTGGTGGAAACTCTGTCATTTGTCAGATAAATATCTCCATATATGTAGCTCAGATTAATTAGCTCCAGGGTAAGGAGTTGCTTAACTGTTAAGGAAATATTAGTCACTGTCTCTGATGAGAGATAGAGGAAGAACCAAAAAAGATAAAAAATAAAAAATAAAGTCCTAAAAGTGCTCCAATAATTTAGAAAAAAAAGTATGGTTCTACATTAAAAAATTAGGGGCTCCAGGGTGGTTCAGTCGGTTAAGTGGCATCAGACTTTGGCTCAGGTTGTGATCTCAAGGTTCGTGAGCCCCACATCGGGCTCAGTGCTGACTGCACAGATCCTGGAACCTGCTTCAGATTCTGTGCCTCCCTCTCTCTGCCCTCCCCTGCTCACACACTGTCTCTCTTTCACAATAATAAATAAACATTACAAAAAAAGAAATCATAAAATAAATTCATAGGAGCTGTGTTAAGAAAGATATAAATATCAGAGGTGTGAAAGACTCTTCATGCTCCTAGCCCTAAGTTCTAATGAAATCTACAGTGTTGCAAGCATACGTATGTAGCATAGAGGTTAGGCTATTACTCTAGTTAGGTAAATGAATTGCTAGAGTTATATACATGAATAATGAGATTTTAAAGTGGAAAGATTGCATGGAAAAGGGTAGATTTGAGCAGAGATTAATAATGTGCAATGAGTTACACATATAGTGTATTATTGCCATATTCCTTATGCATGAAGATAAAATCTATGTCTTCATAACAGCAAACAAAGAGGATTTGGGTTTATATTCAAAAATTCTGTAAGATAAAAAAAAACTGACAATAATTGCTTCTAAATTGACATATAACTCATTCTTATTTCCAAAGAGCTTTTAGACTTTAAGGAACTGTTCATCAAGATTACATTTGAATTGTTCACTTATTTCAACCATGTTTCTGAATTTTTGAAAATATGATACAACATTCCTATTAGTATTGCTTTCTTGCAGTGAGAGAGAAAGCAGTTATTATTATTAATATTAGTAATAACAAAAGTTGTGATTGCAGAAAACAAGATCAGAAGAGTCAGCAAAAGTAAGAATCACATTTTATTTATTAATTTGACTTATTAAAAATATAGTGGCCACAGCTTATAGGCACACATGTAAACTCATAGTTATAGGATAAAATATATATGTAATAAAGACACAGTAAATAAGAGGAAAAGACAGAAAAATAAAATACAAAATATACTAAATGCTCGAAGCAGAGTAGGTACTAAGAAAACCAGATTAGGTGGTAGCTGATGTTACATAATTTCAAAAACATATTACATAAGCTTCCACTCCTCCCAAGGAAGAAAAATCTAAGCTCTTCCTCCTTGTTTATATGACATATGGTATTTTTTCTTAAATATGTTCAGGGGTGTTCTGGTGTGTTATTTTGAACATGTATTACAAATAAACAGAATAGAATACCATTTGTTTTTTCATGTGCTGATAACCAAATACTGAAGAAAACATGCAAAACAGAAGACATAGTAACTAATTGTGTGTTTAGTGAAAAGATAAAAAATCTATTCTATCAAGTAAACTATTTACGTAGGTGAGGTGAATAATCTCTCCCATTCAGGTTTAAGTATGTTTACTTTTTTCTAGAGCCCTGAACAGCAATATTCAGACACCTCACCCCCTGAAGAAAGCAAACTAAATTCATACGGTATGATACTGTCTTTCAGAGCTACATCATTTTACTGGTCACATTAAGACTCTTCAAATACTTGGGCAATTTTGTCAGTGACTTGGCCAGTCTGAAATTAATAATGACAATATTTTATTTCACATTTTGCTTTTATCTTCTTCCTGCCTGCCTGCCTGCTTGCTTGCTTGCTTGCTTTCTTTTTCTTTCTTTCTTTCTTTCTTTCTTTCTTTCTTTCTTTCTTTCTTTCTTTCTAACCCCTTGCTAGAATTGATTCTCTAAAAAGCTGAGCATCTCAAACAGATTTGTGGCTGACACTAAAAGTTTTTCAAATCCTTTATGGGGTCAAATGAGCTTATATCTAACTTTTTGCTTTCCCCTCAATTTAGAAATGTCCTCACCATACAGAACACAGCACTAGACCATATGGAATCATGAAAGAGAATGATAAATTCCTTTTACATGGAGGTTTTTTTTTCATGGATATGATTCTTTTTGTAAAAATCTTTAACACCTCTTGAATAAAAATACTTAGGGGCACCTGGATAGCTCAGTCAGTTAAGCATCCAACTTTGGCTCAGGTCATGATCTCAGAGTTCATGGGTTTGGAGCGTGCTTTGGATTCTGTGTCTCTCTCTCTCCCTCTGCCCCTCCCTCATTCACGCTCTGTCTCTCTCTCTCTCAAAAATGAATAAACATTTAAAAAATTTAAAAAAATAAATAATTACTTGCTCGCCAACCATTAAGGTTTTGGAATGCAAGTAACATGAAAGGCTTTTAAAGCTACATTCTCAGGAAATCAAGGATTCTATGTCTGTGTATCTCCCATTAGGGATCAGCAATTTCTTTTTTTGTATATAAAATGACTTTTGCATTAATGACCTGGTAATTTGTAATGTATATGAATTGTGACTTGTTAGAAATTAATTTTTCCACATATTCCTGGTTAAGTAGCCTTTAGTTTTATCTTACAATATTTACTATATTTAAGGGACACCTGGGTGGTTCAGTGAGTTGAGCATCTGACTTCAGCTCAAGTCACGAACCCATGGTTTGTGAGTTCAAGCCCCACACTGGGCTCTGTGCTGTGGAGTCTGCTTGGGGTCCTGTTTCCCTCTCTCTCCACCTCTTCCCTCCAAAATAAATAAATAAACTTAAAAAATATTTACTGTATTAGAAGCTAATAGAAATATTTATTAGTATAGTTGTTTTATAAAATATCTTATAATTCAGGCATTTTACAAAATCAGACTTGGTAAAACCTTCATTATACTAAATTAATGAATTTTTAAATAAATTTCATTCATTTATTAATTCTAAACTACATATTGGGCGCTTTGTATTTATCAGAACCTGTTAGATGTGCGCTGAGTGGGTCATAACCTTTTCCCTCAGGGGAATTCTTATCTGGTTTGGAAAGTACAGGTAAATAAATGACGTAAAAGTGAAGTTATGATGAGCTGTGCAAAGTCCAGTGGCATACAGAGGATGGAAGTTCAGGTGTGTATCTACAGAGGAAGCAACTTCTCTGTTAAAATTTAAAGACTGACTGACTTTCTGAGTAAATAATGGTTAGAAGTACATTACATTCGAAGAAGTCATATGCAAAGGAATCAGGGAATCAAAATAGAATTCTGACAAAAGTTGCATGAAATGATAAAAATAAATCACTGATGAAGTCAGCACAGAAATAATACTGCTTAGTGCCTAGTTAACTCAGATCCTAAGGGTTGAGTGGAGATGGAATTGAAATCAGAATTTGGTAGGATTTATAATGGAGGTTTCCAAAGGTCACCTTTCAAATAGATCAAAATGATATTAAAATTTCAGGTGAGGTTGAAATATTTCATTATTTCATTATTTATTTTTTTAAATGTTTATTTATGTTTAAGAGAGAGAGTGGGATCAGGGGGTGGGGAGCAGAGAGAGAGAGGGAGACACAGAATCTCAAGCTGTCAGCACGGAGCCCGACATGGGCCCGGAACTCACCACTGTGAGATCATGACCTGAGCTGATGTCAGACGCTCAACTGACTGAACCATCCAGGCACCCCAAAATATTTCATAATTTAAATGAAAAGTGAAAATAGCCACAGAAAGAGACTAGAATGCTTCAGATATATAAAGTATCAATCTGGGAAGTGAAAACTAATTTAAAGCCAAAACTGTTAACTGAAGTGAAGTGATTTCCAGGCAATCTCCATGTCAGCAAATGGGGTTACCAAGAAGAGAACAGCATTCTCCCACATCCTGGTTGACTTAAAATGAATGAATCACGCATTCTTCTGTTTCAGTAAATCTGTACTTAATGTTGGATGATCTAATCAGTGGCATGCATTTGGTTTGTACCTCCCTGTGCTGTGACAAAGTCTTAAGTCAGCTCGGTGGCAGCAGCACTGCTGGGCATCAGAACTATGTTTGTGAAATGAGTTACTGTAGCAAGAAATGTGTGGGAAGAACTGGGGAAAGAATGTGCTGTGGAATTCAGTTGTATTCCTAGCTTTTCTCCAGAGGGTGAATTTTCAGGTGACATTGGGAAAGTCTTTTATCCTCTTTATGCTTGAATTTCTCTTTCATGCATGGAACATTTTGTTCCTGAATTACAGAAAGTGACCAAAACTGATGTCCTTCCTAGAAGTAATCCCAGGATAATGGAACGTTTTATAGAGCTTTAAAGTCTACTTATGGTGTTTTCTTAATTTCAATGTAAAGTGCATTATTCAGTCAAGACAGGAGTGAAGAGTATAGTGACACAAAACTAATTTTATTGCATTGTGATTTTTATTTTATAATTTAATATTCTGACACTTTATTTGCGACCTTGCAATCTCATCTATTTTATTGTTGTGGTACTTCATTCTCTATAGCTAGAAACCCAGGTGTTCAAATCTTAGCTCTATCACATGACCTTGGGCAAATTACTTAACTTCTCTCTGCCTCAGTTTTCTTATCTGTAAAAAATGGGAATGAATCTAATAATACATGTCTCATAGGATGTTGTGAGGGGAAAATGTCAATGAATGTAAGATGCATGAAACATTACCTGGCACATAGTAAAGACATACTATTTTATTTTCAAGAAGTTACCTATTCAAGCTTTTTTAATTATTATCCAAAAAATAGATTATATGTCATAGGGCTGTTAAAAGAATCAAACTGAAAATCTGAGCATAAACAATCAGTAACATGCAAACCAAGGGGTTGTGTTTTCTGATTCTGTAGCTATTTCCAAATACTGATGACTGGTAGACAAAGTGGTACTGCAAATTATCCTGGTGACCAGGGACACCCCAAGCCTTTTCTATTTTGTCCCTACTGATGCACTCTTTTCTTAAAGGAAATTTCCTTTTATAGATATACCTGAGAGTAGTTGCCCAACCCAACTTCTAAATAAAAAAAGTTTCCTCTCCTTTTGTATTAGTCTTCTAGGAAAAGGATAGAAAAAATGACTACAGTCTGTAGTGTCATGCATAAAAACATATACTTTTGTTTTTTATTTAAGGAAAGTAATTTTATTTTATTTATTTTTTATTTAAATCCAAGTTAGTTAACATATAGTGTAATAATGATTTAAGGAATAGAAGTTAGTGATTCATCACTTACATATACCACCCAGTGCTCATCCCAACAAGTGCCCTTCTTAATGCCCATGGCCCATTTAGCCCATCTCCCCACCTACACCCTTCCAGCAACCCTCAGTTTGTTCTCTGTATTTAAGAGTCTCTTCTAATTTGTCTCCCTCTCTGTTTTTATCTTATTTTTGCTTCTCTTCCCTTATGTTCATCTGTTTTGTTTCTTAAATTCTACTTATAAGTGAAATCATAGGATATTTGTCTTTCTCTGACTGACTTATTTTGCTTAGGAAAATAAACTCTAGTTCCATCCGCATTGTTGCAAATTGTTAAGATTTCATTCTTTTTGATTGTTGAGTAATAAAGAGCCCAAATGTCCATCAGTTGATGAATGGATAAAGAAGTTGTGGTATATATATACACACAGAACATGTACTTTAAAGTAAAGGCTTTCTTGGGGCACATGGGTGGCTCAGTCAGTTGGTTGTCGACTTTGGCTCAGGTCATGATCTCACAGTCTGTGGGTTCGAGCTCCGTGACAGGCTCTGTGCTGACAGCTCAGAGCCTGGAGCCTGCTTCAGATTCTGTGTCTCCCTCTTTCTCTGCCCCTCCTCCACTCGCTCTCTGTCTCTGTCTCTCAAAATAAAATACATAAATTTCAAAATAAAAGACAAATTTTTAAAATAAATAAATAAATAAAGTAAAAGCTTTCTTGTGTTTAATTCCTGACTACCACTTATTGTGTGGTGATGAGCAATGTTTGGCTTCTACATTTGTAAAAATGGATATGGATACCTTAACCTGTTGAATTGCTGTTTTAAAAGACTTACTACATATACAAGATTTACAACTATGCATGGACTTACTACATATACAAGATTTACAACTATGCATGGAACATTCTAAGACCTTGATAAATATTAACATTTGTGATAATTATTATTGTTCTTTGTGTTTAGTTGTAGAGTAGATCCTAGTAACAGAGTAAACTGAACTTTGTGTAATTTTATGTTGTGCATGAAAACATTACAAAACAAAATGTACCTAAATCAAATAAAAAGATATCAAAAAGGGTGGTATAAGGACCTCTGAATATTCTTCCCTCCATAAGTTGAGAACAATGGCAGAAATATTCAGAATCTTTTATTGAACTCTGGAAATTAACCAAAAGCTTGCCGAAATTTGTAAACACAGCTTAATTGCAATTAAAAAAGTAATTCTTCTGGAATTTTAACCTTCCCTATTCCCATGCCCTCCTGCAAAGATTTATGGTAATCTTGTAAACCAACAGCACATGATCATGGTGAAAGTCAGCAACCTAGCAGCATTTGGTGGTGCATACTGGGGCTGGAGCTCCTCTGAAGACCCATTCCCAGAGAATTATCATTATTTTACCTTTCAGATGTTTCTTGCTGACAAGGCTGTTTTTACTTGATGTGACTTTTAGCCTACCTAGTGAGAACAGCCTTTTCCCCAGGGCATCTGTCAAAAACAATTAGAGGCAATTATTAAATATTTTGACTGCCTGAGATGGTGGTTAACATTTGGAGCAAACAATAGACTAACCAAAGAACTTTTTAAAAATCTGGAAAATGAGTTGTCCATAGTGGCTTTGAAAAGGTCTGACATATTCCTGGGGATCTAGAAGGTTGCCTGCATACTTAGGGCTGCTTAAATGCCCAGAACTGAGTATATGTTAAGAAGAAACCTGAGAAGGACTTACACCCTTGTCTTAGTCATGACCTCACGTCTTTGTGAGTTTGAGCCCTGCATCAAGCTCTGTGCTGGCAGTGTAGAATCTGCTTGGGATTCTCTCTCTCTCTCTCTCTCTCTCTCTCTCTCTCACCCCTCCCCTGCTCATGCTGTGTCTGTCTCTATCTCAAAGTAAATAAGTAAACTTAAACAGTTTTTAAAAATGAATAAATGTTAAAACAATTTTTTTCATAAACAAAAAATTAAAAATGCTCAAATAGCTAAAGGAAAGAATGTCTAAAGAATTAAAGGAAAGTTTGAGAATGATATCTCAATAAATAGAAAATACAAATAAAGAGATAGGAATTAATAAAAACACAGACTATAGTTTAAAAGTACAATAACTGACAGTGCCTGGGTGATTCAGTCAGTTGAGTGTCTGACTTTGGCCCAGGTCATGATCTCACAGTACGTGGGTTCAAGCCCCACATCCAGTTCTGTGCTGACAGTTGAGAATCTGGAGCCTGCTTTGCATTCTGTGTCTCCCTGTCTCTCTGCCCCTCCCCCACACTGTTTCAGTCTCTCTTTGTCCCTCTCAAAAATAAATGAACATTAAAAAAATTAAAAGTACGACAACTGAAATAAAATTTACTAGAGAGGCTTGATGGTAGATTTGAATGGGCAGAAGAAATAATCAATAAATTTAAAGTAAATTAATTGAGATTATCCAGTTTTAGAAATAGACAAAAGAATAAAGTAAAACAGATTCTCAAAAACCAATGGAATGCTATCAAGCATAAGGCATATTCATGATATTTCCAGATGTCAAGAAGAGAGAGAGAAAGGTGAAGTAAGACTATTTGAAGAAATTATGACTGAAAACTTCTCAAATTTGATGAAAAATTTATTGACAAATTCAAGAAGCTCAGTGAACTCCAAATATGAAAACCCAAAGAGATTCATACCTAGACAAATTCTAACCAGATTGTCAATGGCCAAAGACAAAGGGAAAATATTGAGAGTAGCAAGAGAGAAACATCTCATGAGGTACAAGGGGTTCCTAGTAAGATTCACAGCCACTTTCTCATCAGAAACAATGAAAGCCAGAGGGCAGTATGAGGATACATTCAAAGTGCTGGAAGAAAAAGATTGTTAACCCAAAGTATTCTTCAAAACTATCACTTGCAAAACCATCTCTAGCAAAACTATCCTTTGAAAATGAGGGAGAAATTAAGACACGTACCAATAAGCAAAGCTGAGAGCATTCATTACTATCAGACCTCTGCATAAGAAATCATAAAAGGGTGGCTTCAATATCAAATGAAAAACCATCAGATAGTAACTCAAACCCAAATGATGAAATAAAGAGTACTGGTAATAGTAACTAAGTAAATTTTTAAAAAGAAGTGAGTGTATTTTTATTTAGAAGTTTCCCCTTTTATAATTAAGTTATTAAAAATTTTATTTGAGTATCGTTGACACACAATGGTACATTAGTTTCAAATGTACAACATAGTGATTCAAAAGATCTATATGTTATGCTATGCTTATCACGAGTGTAGCTACCATCTGTCACAGCACTATTACACTATCATAGAGTATATTCTCTATGCTGTGTATTTTATTTCCAAGATATTCATTTTATGACTGGGTACCTATACCTCCTACTCCCCTTCACCCATTTTGCCCACCCTTCATCCTCCTCTCCTCTGGCAACCATGAGTTTGTTCTCTGTCTTTTATAACTAATTTAAAATATAATTGCATAAGGCAAAGATTGTAAATCTGCTTATAGTCATCTACAACCTAGAGAGGTGTAATTTTTATGACAATAAAAGCACAAAGGAGAGGGGAGATAATGGAGCTGCAGAGGAGCAAAGTTTTTGTACAATATTGTAATTAAGCTGGTATTAATCTGAACCAGATTTTTTTCTTTAAGATATTAGCTGTAATTCCCAGGTCAACCACTAAGAAAATAACTAAAAATATATAGTTAAAGAAACAACAAGGGAATTAACATTGTACACTAGAAAATGCCTACTTAACACAAAAGAATTTAGTACTGGAAAAATGGAGGAATAAACAAAGTATACTGTATATAGAAATAAATAGCAAAATCACAGACATATATCCTAATTTATTAGTAATTACAGTATGCATAAACTAAAACCAAGATATTAGTTTTATTTTTTAAAGTATTTATTTATTTTAAGAGAGAGAGAGAGAGACAGGGCACAAGTGGGGGAGGAACAGAGTAAGAGGGAGACACAGAATCTAAAGCAGGCTCCAGGCTCTGAGCCATCAGCCCAGAGCCTGGCACAGGGCTCAGACCCATCAACCGTCTTATCATGACCTGAGCTGATGTCAGATGCATAACCTACTGAGCCACTCAGGTGACCCATCAAAGAAATTAGTTTCATAGATTAAAAAATAATCCAACTCTGTGCTGTGTATAAGAGACTCATTTAGATTCAAAGACACAAATGCATTAAAAATAAAAATATGTAAAAAGACATATCTTGCAATCAGTAACCAAAAGGGAGTGGGAACAGTTATACTAATAGCAGATAGAGTAGATTATAAGGCAAAGATTTTTACTAAAGGAAAGGAAGGGCATTTTGTAATAATGAAAGAGTCAAGCCAACAAGACAATATAACTATAAACTATATGCTAATATCAGAGCCCAAATTATACAAAGGAAAACTGACAGAATTGGAAGGGCAAGTAGACCACTCAAGAATAATAGCTGAAGACTTCAACATTCACTTTCAATATTTGATAAAACAGTTAGAAGATCAGTAAAGAAACAGAAGACTTGAACAACACTATACACCAGCTAGACCTAACAGTATCTATGGAACATTATCTATACACATTCTTTTCAAGTGCACATGGAACATTTTCCTGGATAGATCATATCTTAGTAAATGTAAATTATACAAAGTATGTTCTCTGATCACATGGAATAAAATTGGAACTCAATAACACATGATATTTGGGAAATTCACAAATATATGAAAATTAAACAATACCCTCCTAAATAACTGGTGTCTCAAAGAAATCATAAGAGGAAATTAGAAAATACTTTGAGATAAATGACATTGTAAACACAACATACTGAAAATTAATGAAATGCAAATAGAATAGTGCTTACAGGGAAATTTGAAGCTATGAATGCTTAAAATAAAAAAGAAGAGAGATGTCAATTTAATGACTTATCCTTCCACTATGAAACATTAGGAAAAACAAAATAATCAAGAAAAAAAGAAGACTTAAATTAGTAAAATCAGTAATGAAAAAGAGAATGTTACTAATGGCCTCAAAGAAGTAAAAAATATATACGTATATGAAGGTATACTAGGACAATAGTATGTTGACAATTAGATAACCTAGATGAAATGGACAAATTCCCTGAAAGACACCCAAACTAGTGAAAGTGCTTCAAGAAGAAATTGAAAATCTCCACATACAGCTAGTATCCAAAATTTATAAGGAACTCACCAAACTCCACACCCAAAGAACAAATAATCCAGTGAAGAAATGGGCAGAAGACATGAACAGACTCTTCTTCAAAGAGGACATCCAGATGGCCAACAGGCACATGAAACGATGCTCAGTGTCCCTCATCATCAGGGAAATACAAATCAAAACCACACTGAGATACCACCTCATGCCGGTCATAGTGGCTAAAATGAACAAATCAGGAGATTCTGGATGCTGGCAAGGATGTGGAGAAATGGGCACCCTCCTACACTGTTGGTGGGAATGCGAACTGGTGCAGCCCCTCTGGAAAACAGTGTGGAGGTTCCTCAAAAAATTAACAATACAACTCCCCTATGACCCAGCAATAGCACTGCTAGGAATTTACCCAAGGGATACAGGGGTGCTGATGCATAGGGGCACATGCACCTCAATGTTCACAGCAGCACTCTCAACAATAGCCAAATCATGGAAAAAGCCTAAGTGTCCATCAACAGACAAATGGATCAAGAAGATGTGGTTCATCTATACAATGGAATACTACATGGCAATGAGAAAGAATGAAATCTGGCCATGAGTAGCAACATGGATGGGACTTGAGGGTGTTAATGCTGAACGAAGTAAGTCAGGCAGAGAAGGACAGATACCATATGCTTCTACTTATAGGAGGATTAGGAGAAACTTAATGGAGGACCATGGGGGAGGAGAAGGGGAAAAATAGTTGGGGAGAGGGAGGGAGGCAAACCATGAGAGATTCTTGAATTCTGAGAACAACCTGAAGGCTGATGGGAGCTGGGGAGAGGGGAAGGGGGGGTGATGGGCATGGAGGAGGGCACTTGTGGGCATGAGCACTGGGTGTTATATGGAAATCAACTTGACAATAAACTATTTAAGAAAAAAATCTCCACATACAAAAAAATAAATAATAAAGAAAAGAATGAGAAAGAAAGGAAAAAAGGCAGGAAAAAACCTCCTGAAAATGTGGTGCTATTTTCATTGGCTTCTTTCTTTAAATGTGTTGTGTGTAATATTTTAAATAAATCATTTGTATTAGTTGAGTATTCTGGTTCATTAGGATCTAGCTAATTTGTGAGGTGACTTCCTTAACCACTGGCCTGTACCATATGGAGGACTACTGAAAGACTTGTCTGTTCTCCTAACACTGGCATCTGCTATCTAGAGAAAAACATGTCCATTTTATGATTGGGAAAGGAATACCATCCTCACACTGGGCTTTCATTTTAAGGAGCTATATCCAAAATTTCAATCAGCTCTTCTTTTCAGTTTTATTGTTGGTTAAAGCTACGTGAAAACCGATAAAGCACATCTTCCAGTAGCAATTCCTGGTAGCAGCAGGTACGATTTTTTATAGTGACACAAATGGGATATATAGTTCTGATTTAAAGAAATAGTTCATATTTTATATTTGGCTCCCTACAGCACATTTGAAATTAAAGAGCCTGTGAGACTCTACTTAGCACTACTGAGAATACAGTTAGTTACTTTTTCTGAAAACAAAGGCCCCAAACATGGAGTAAATATGGTGTCTGAACTGGAGTATGCTGTTGATAAATAAGAGTTATTAAGTAATATACCATTACTTTCAATGTGCTTCCAAAGACTCTACCATTATTTATTACTTTCCTAGACTTTGAATAGCAACAATGATTAGAGAAATGAACTTGAATATCAATTCAGAAAAGCAGATGATTATCCTCCAGGACAAGTTGTGGGAGTTCTTTTCTCTTGTTTTGTATTTCTATGGCCCTCTAGTGTGACCAGCTAACTGCAGTTGCTACTTTAGTGCTTGGCCAGAAAGCTGTTATATCAATCAATCAAACATATAAATGGGTGAATTAATTAATATTTTTTGTTGAAAACAATGTAAAAGAATTATAGGAAAGCAATTTTGATTTTCAACAGTCCTACTTACAATCTGCATTTAGCAAAACTCTTGACATCAGTTGGGGTTGCTAAGCAATAAGTACCTCTGCTGTGACTCCAGAGTCCCTGGGATCATTCCATTATTTTGTCATTCAAGCATGTCACACAGCTTGATGTGGGCCTCCAATTCCTGCACAGTCAGAAATGAGTGCACTTCCTATGGTAGAAAGGGAATAAATGAAATGGTGGAACAGAGAGATGATTTAAAGACTGGGAAACTAAGGCTATGTAATCCTCAGAATTTGGGGGATGAACTTTTGAAATGAGAGGTAAGTCATGAGCTCAGTGGCTTGATCGCTTTAAAAACACAGGTAATTTTCACACCAAGCAGAAACCCATCACCTCTTGGGAGTACTTGTACTACCTTTGCTATCGTAGAAGCACTCTAGATAAACTATCTTATGCTTTGTAAAAGGTTTTATAGCATTTTCTATTTATCAAAGAGTAGTCCTGATCATTTAATCATCAGATAGAATCCTGACTTCAGTGAAGCTAGGAAAGGCTGGGGAGAGTCTTGTGCAAATTTACAGATTATGACATTAGGCAGACTAGTTTTAGAAGACCCCAACTTTTAGAATGGTTTGTAATTACTTATATAAGGGCAACTGTTCTTTTTCTGCTTTAAGTTTTCATGTCAATGCTTGATTCTGTGGGAATACTTTGCTGACTCTGTCTCATGATATGGGCACACTTATTTATTTCTACATTTTTTACATAGGAAAAGGAGAATGTTTCCTTTCATGCTGATTTACTGAGGTGTTTGAAAATGGATGAGATTTCACCTGAGTTATGAGGATAAAGAATATTAAGACATGTAAATTTTTCTAAGCCATCAATCAAAATCTTGAGTATCTTTCTAAAATTAGTACTGGATCCTTTGGAAGAATTAACTTATATTACATAGCATAGATAGGCCTTGAAGAGATGAATTTAACCATATTAGATAGGACTGAGATGAAAAAGAATATAATTCCCCCAGCTCCTTGACTGTGGTTCTGAGGTTAGTTTTCTAACATATAAAATACTGGGGTTGACATACATAATCTTAAAGGTCATATTCAATTTAAAAACTTTCTCATTTTGAATATAGGAACTGAAGCAAATAAGTTAAAGTAGTTTTATCTGACATATTCAGTCAAATCAAAGAGGAGGAAAACCTGCTCCATGACTATTTGATTACCTCTATTTATAACATGTTTTAATTTGTTTCAAGATGGTGTGTCAACAAATAATCTAAAGTCATTATAATTCATATATTGCTCAGTAGTCAGTGTATACATAGAGAAGTAAAGCGTATCCATAGAGTGAAATGACCAAGAAGAAAAGTGACCTTCTCAAGATCACATAGTCAGAAAGTGTGAAGTCAAGTTTCAGATCTGTTTCTCTGATAACCAAGCCACAAATTTTTTCACAGTATAACATTTTCCATTTTATAAGGAAATATATTCCGGTATACTTATTTTTCAACTGATGTAACTGAGCCTCAGAGTTGTAAAGTGACTTATTTACCCCAAGGATGACAACAGAATGAAGACAAGAAACCACATTCCCTGACTTCCATCCTGATATTCTCTCTACTTATATCAGCCAGATTCATAGCTAATCTTCATTCTTATCTGTGCATTCCATTTTGAAAGATAAATATTTAAGGAGAAGGAGAAACAAAAGCATCAGGATTTAACAATACTTTTAAACTAAAAATTTGGACTACTTTCTTAAATTATTCAACCTTGAGTTCCTTATGGTTAATGATTTTTACCACCCTTTTAACAGTAACACAGAAGTCTACTGGCTTGTCAGTCCCTGATTATAAGAAGGCAGGACCTCAGCCTTATCTTCCTTCTGTTACTTTATGATGCCTTGAAAGGGCTAAAAATTACATCTGTTTTGTCAGTTAGAGTAACTGTGGATGATAATGTACTGAGCACTTATTATGTGTGAGGCATTGTGCTGTGCTTTCTACAGGCTATCTTATTGTATCCTTGCAATAACCACATACCATAGGTGTTTTAGTGCCCTCATTTGACAGGTGAGGAATCTGAAGCACAGTGGGGCTTCAAGTTTTCAAAGCCACCAAGTGGCAAAGCCAACTTTTGAACTGAGGCGGTCTGACTCCAGAGCTGATGCTCTTACTAGTGAAACTCCACAGCAAACCTACTCTTCCTCTGTTGTTCCATGTACTGCATATCCCAGTTTATGGCAAAAAGAGTCACTTGAAAAAGCTTTGTCACTCCCTTTTAGGGGATGTGATAACGAGTGCATGTCAAGTTTCCAATTTCCAGCCAACAATGGGTTCTATTCCATGACTCCAGCTTATGCTGCATTTTGTGATATGACCCCCCCCAAAAAATAGCTGAGCATATGTATAGCTTCATAAGGTGAACAGTTTCAACATCTTCTTATTTTTTATTTCCCTACTTAAAGGAGTTCACACCTGGTCCAAAAGGCCAGGAGGATCAGGTGCTCCATCCCCTTCCTCTTTCTTCTCTGTTCTTAGAGAAGAAGGTTTTCCACAAAACTTTTCTCCTTCTCCTTGACAAACAAGAACTGTTACACTGTTTTGTGCATATGTGTGTGCAGCCATACTCTCAGTTTCCATAGCAAAATCGGTGCCTTTTACAAAAATAATATTATATGTCAGAAAACTTATTCCAATTACCAATAAGCAATTATAATGAAATTATACCTACTTAACAACTTGTTGTTTAAAAACTGGAACATGGGGCGCCTGGGTGGCTTAGTCGGTTAAGCGTCCGACTTTCGCTTAGGTCATGATCTCGTGGTTCATGGGTTCGAGCCCCGCGTCGGGCTCTGTGCTGACTGCCAGCTCAGAGCCTGGAGCCTGTTTCAGTCTGTGACTCCCTCCCTCTCTGACCCTCCCCTGCTCGCGCTGTCTCTCTCTCTCTCTCTCCTAGAAATAAATAAATAAAAAACAAACAAAAAAATTAAAAAAAAACTGGAACATAAGATCTGGAAACGTAAAACTCTTAGAAGAAAACAGGGAGTAAATTTCTTGACAATGGCCTTGGCAATGTTCTTTTGTAATTAACACCAAAAGGAAAGACAACAAAAGCAAATATAAACAAGTGGGACTACATCCAGCTAACAAATTTCTGCACAGCAAAGGAAACCATCAGCACAATGAAAGGCAACTTACTGAATGGGAGGAAAATATTTGCAACTCATATATCTGGTAAGGGGTTAATATTAAAAATATATAAGAACACAGACAGCTCAATAGCAAAAAAAACAAACAATTTGAGTAAAAATTGGTCAAAGGATATGAATAGACATTTTTCCAAAGAAGACATCCAAATGGCCAACAGGTACATGGAAAGATGCTCAACATCACTAATCATCAAGAAATGCAAATCAAAACCTCAATGAGATGTCACCTCAAATCTATTAGGATGTCTTTTATCAACAAGACAAGAGATAACAAATGCTGGCTGGGATGTGGAGAAAGGGGAACCTTGTATACTGCTTTTGGGAATGCAAGCCGGTGCAGTCACAATGGAAAACAGTATGGAGCTTTCTCAAAAACTAAAAATAGAACTACCATATGATCTTGTAATTCCACTTTTGGGTGTACATCCAAAGGGAATGAAACCATTATTTGAAGACATATCTGTACTCCCGTGTTCACTGCAGTATTATTCACTCTGTCCATCAATGGATGAATGAATAATGAAAATGTGGTGTATATATATAAACAAGATGTGATTGAGCTTTCAACGAGAAGGAAGTCCTCCCATTTGTGACATTTGCCTTCCACGAAATTGGAGACCCTTATGCTAAGTGAAATAAACTAGAGAAATACAACATTGCATGGTATCACTTATATGTATAATAAAAAAATGATAAAGTCAAACTCATAAACAGAGAGTGGTTACCAGGAGCTGAGCAGTAGAGGGAATAAGAAGTTGCTGATAAAAAGGCACACACTTTTAGTTATAAAATGAATAAGGTCCTCAGACCTAATGCATAACATGGTGACTATCATTGATAACACTGTATTGTACAATTGAAATTTGCTAAGAGAGTAGAACTTAAGTGTGCTCATCAAAAATAAAGTAAATATGTGAGGTGATGTATGTGTTAATTTGATGGGGGAATCCTTTACAATACATATATATATATATATATATATATCAAATGATTACATTAATCACTAAATATCTTAGAATTTTAGTTGTCAATTATACCTCAATAAAGCTGAAAAAATAGTTTAATAAGATACCTTGCTTTTCACAACTTGAGAAAAAATAAAATAAAAAACTAGTAAGTTCATACTTCTGAAGGCTATCAAATAAGGAAAATTGTTTTAAAATGAGATTAATCAGCGCTGGCAAGGAAGGATATAGTGCATTGAGCACTCTCATCCACTGCTACAAATCAGTCTGACATTGAGCCGAAAAACTATTAGAAGAATTTATGTCCCATACAGAAGAAAACTGCTCAAAAAATGTTCATCTTCACATTATTTATGGAAGCTGAAACTCGGGAACAAATTCTATTCCAGTAAAGGGGAATGATTATGCTAATCATGTTATATCCATTTGAGGAAAGGTATGCATCCATTACAGTATTTATTGAAGTTTTTAATAACATGGGAAAAATGCTGAGGTCAGCATGTGTATTCTGCAGTACACTAATGATTTGATATAGAAATTAATGTGATGGAAAAAGTTTTCCATTATGAAATAATTTTGAGAAACTCAAAATTAATCTCTCACACACACAGGTTTCCTCTCCTTTTCTGGAAAATTTCTCAAAATTCTTTACATGCCATGCAAGTTATTTTTTTTTAACAAAAATTGCCTGTGTAAATATCAATAAATTTACATTCCGAAAGGAAATAAGATCACAAAAAAAGAACACTTGAAGTCATAATAATTGTCATTTAGGCAACTTTTTATAGTTTACAAAGTACTTTCTTACAAATAACTTTATTTACTTTTATAATAAACTGTTCAAGAATAAGAATGGTCAAGTCAGACTATCTGGATTTAAATCTGCCCAGGCACTTTTCTGTGTACTTTGACACTTTACTTTGTCTTTATAAAACTAAATTCCTTATCTGCAGGTTGAGAATACTAGTAATTCATGTCTTTTGTTGTGTTTTAATAATTAAATGAAGACTAAAGCTTTTAGTGGGAAGTAAATAATCCATAAGTGGTAGCAGTTATTATTATTATTATCTTCAACTACCAGCCAGACGTAGAGAATAAATGATTCTAAAAGACTTGAAATAAATGGAGCCAAGATTCAGACTTAAACCTGATTTTCAGACACATTCCATTTCCACTGCGCACCATGCCTTGGAGACTTCTAGAGTTAAAGTGACCTAGCGATAAAAACCTGAGACTGGCACCGATTATTTTCCACAATTTTTTCCTCTTTCACATATCCCTTTCTCTGCACCTGTGACTAACATCTAAATAAATTCTTGGACTGCTACCCCGTCTGCTCAGCTTTGTCTTTAGGCCATGTTTTGTTGACAGTAATTACCAGAAGATGGGTTTTCAAGCCTCTGAATTAGCCAAACCATAGGACTTTGTTCTCTCCTGAAGAGTGGTTTTTCAAAAGATATAATAAAGCTTTTTAAAAATGTTTGGTTTTAAAAAAGACAGCTGGGTTCTAATATCTACTTAGGCGTTCAATCTGTTACATTATCACATTATTACATGTCATTAAGCTTCTGGGAAACTCGAGAGTGTACCTGTGAGAGAATGAGAATGAAAAAGGCAAATGGCTCAGTATTATAAATTATGAGAATAGTTTTATTTTAAGGATCCTTAGTCCAAACTTCGATAACCACTGATTTAAAATATTTGTAGATATGGTATAGGACACAAAAAGTTTTTAAACAGTCATATGTTTGCTTTATCCAGTTATAATGAAATTCACGTCTTTAAAAAGTTCAGTTTTAATCTCCAAGTATGTACCAGCCACTATTTTAGAAACTATATGTAAAATATGCATTATACAAGTTATCTACTTTTAAGTAGTTTATCATTTTAATGGAAGGAAATCATACAACTATCTCAAAAATGTGAAAGAGCATATTAAATGACAAAAGATGGCCAAAAAATTTCCAGAAAATCTCCAAAGAAAAGAAAAATAGAATCCATTTGGGGAGTCTAAAAAGGCTTCCTATTTCTAAGAAATAAGTAGAATTCTGATACTAGGTATTTTTTTTAATGTTTTTGTCTGTTTTGAGATTTTGTCTGTTTTCCTAACTGCATTGATCTCGCTTTTAGATTAGTGCGTAGCACTTGGCCAGAGCTCACCAAATATGTGAATAAATGAATTAATGGGGAGGCTACATTCAAAGTGAATCAGTGAAAGAAGGAGAAAGTCAGGGATGCGATGACTGGGAAATGAATGAGGAAACAGTCACCTCTTGATTTGATATTGGATCACTGGGTATCATAGGACAGAGAGACAATGTAAAATCATTTCCCTATATTGTGTCTAGTTATAAAGCATCCAATCTGGATCTGAAAGCAGGAGACAGGCAAAGAGAATGAATACCTTTTTTAAAAATATTTTTATTTATTTCTAGGAGAGAGAGAGAGAGAGAGACAGCGTGAGCAGGGGAGGGTCAGAAAGAGAGGGAGATACAGACTCTGAAACAGGCTCCAGGCTCTGAGCCGGCAGTCAGCACAGAGCCCGACGCGGGGCTCGAACCCACGAACCGCGAGATCATGACCTAAGCGAAAGTCGGACGCTTAACAGACTAAGCCACCCAGGCGCCCCGAGAAGGAATACTTTTAATGCTATTTTTCAAGAGCTTGACAAATTGATTTTTTAAAAATTCAAGGATTCCTTTAATCACATAATTAAACACAAATTTATTGGTATTCTACATAGTAGAAAATAGGCGCTCTGGTGAGAATATAAAGGATAAAATGGGACAGAAAATGTCTTGTCCTTATGAAATTTATATTCCAGTGAGACAAAATTAAATGAGAGACAAAGCCATGTTGTTATACATAGAAGAAAAGTAACAAACAGGATGTTATGATGGGGGTGGGTCCTTAAATGAGGATTATTGGGAAAGTCTCCCTGAGGAGTGGTCTTTTGGTTGAGATCTGATGGATACACAGGAGCTAGCAAATGGGATCAATGAAAGAATGTTCCAGATGAATGGAAGAACATAGGTCTCAAAAGGTAACAACTTGCTCTCTTTTGGGGTTAGTGGCCAACCTGTGTGACTGGAGCACGGAGACCCAAGGAGTGGTATCAGATGCAGTTAGGGAGATAGGCGGAGCCAAATAATTTTATTATTATTATTATTTATTTCATTATTTGAAAGAGTGAGAGAGAGAATCTCACATGACCCTGGGATCACAACTTGAGCTTAAATCAAGAGTTGGGGCCGTCCATGGGGTGCCTGAGTGACTCCATCGGTTGAACGTCCGACTTCAGTTCAGGTCATGATCTCATGGGTTGTGGGCTTGAGCCCCACATCGGGCTCTGTGCTGACAGCTCAGAGCCTGGAGCGTGTTTCGGAATCTGTGTCTCCCTGTCTCTCTGCCACTCCCCCCGTTCACGCTCTGTCTCACTCTATCTCTCAAAAATAAATAAATGTAAAAAGAATTTTTTTAAAGAGTTGGAGCCATCCAGGCACCCCAGTGACTTTTAAAACCGAAAGGGACCCCAGTAGTCATCTAGTTCAAGTCACATCCAAAGAGGATAAGATTTAACACTGCCACTGATGAATTTCAGTGCGGGTCTTGACAATACAAAGATAAAAGTCAGGATGATACTATAATCTATTTTAAAAATTTGAGCTTCTTAATTGATAGAAAAGTCTTCATGTTATTGGCAAATTAAAAAGTACACAGTTCTACCTAGTCAGTTAATTGGTAGAGTTGCAGGAGCAAATGATGAAAGGTATTGGTAAAAGCCAGGGCCTTACTTGTGCAGTGCCCCATGAAACACCAATTATCATTTCATCAGAATGTAATGAAGTTCACTTGACCGAGATTGTCATTGCCACTGTCTACAGTATCTGAGAGTGAGAGCAGATTTCTACTTCAATGGAAACAATGTTGTTGTTTTTTTTTTATTCTCAAGGAATTTATTTGTTTCTTTTCCCCTCAAATATATTACTTCAATTTCAAAGAACAATTTACTGAGATGCTTTGAAACAATGATCTACATAAGCCTGTACATTATGAATTACAGAAAGTTATAAATGTTAAAACAATTTTATTTTCAGAGTTACAGTAACATAGACTTTAAATGATCAATTTATAGATATAAATAAAGACATTAATTAGTAATTAAATTTCTAGTGCTGCAGTGGCATTGTATTTCCCCATGTAAATACATGTGGGCCAAGAAATGAGATAACAGTTGTCCAACTAAATTGATCTAAAGGGACAATTAAGAAAAGAACAAGCAAAGCAATCTTAGAGGGCAATTTTGGTACTCAAAAACTTGTCTGGATTCTTAAAGTTAAAGGTGTATTTAATCTAACTCCAAATGCAGTCTTGTACTAAAGGAAGAATTCTGAAGGATGGAGTAGGGAGAAGAGGAAAGACATCTGAACAGTAACTTACAAATATTTTTGATGTTAACCCACAGAAAGAAATTTATTTTATATTATGGTTCATATATATACAAAGGTTATGTATAATATATATTATATAACACATGTGTACAATATAGAAAAGTGTGTATATGCTAAAGTTTGGGGTACTCTAATATTTTCTCATCTGCTCTGTTTGTACCTATTCTCTTCCATTTCATTAAAATGAGCTTATTTTGATCAATTAAAATGATCTCATGCCCCAAGTAGTGGGTTGTTCATCCAGAACTTGAAAAATACTACATGAAAGAATCACCTAGGACTTAACAATGCCATAGTGTTACAGAGAATATGAACAGTTGAACAAAAGGATGAGAAAGATATGATGATGAGTATATATAATAAAAGAGATTTTGTGTAACTTTCCCTAGGACATCAGGATGAATTTATAGAATGCTCTTTGTCTCAGGGTTTGAGAGCCCACAGGTAAGGAAGCAACTATTCGGGCAATATTGGATGCGAGATCAGTTGCTTTCCAGGGAAACTTTAGCTAAAGGCAGAGATGAGTGAAGGAAAAGAATTCGAAAGTCTTGTTTAAAGAGAAGAGTAATGAAAGTTTGATTAGGGAAGAAGTGATAGAATTCTTGGTGTCTTCTAAGATTGTGTCTGAGGTGGCATCCTAGGAAACAGAGGATATAGCCAGCAGAAGGTGAATTCATTCTAAGCAAAGGCAATAGAGCATTGGCCAATAGTTGTGGATGATATGAAGGGGATTCCTAACTGTGGTGTCCTGCGAATCCTTAATGTCTAAATTTAATCTACCTAAAATTTGGTATATTGTTATACAGTAACTTCTGCTAATTAAGTCACTTTATATAATTTTGTCACAAGATTGCTTGTTGAGTGAAATACTGGAAATGTAGATTACTTTCCATCTGACAATATTCCATCAAAATAGTTAAAATGAATTATCAAAAATGTTTATAAAAAATTACATAATTTTTGTGTCATCATGGGCTCATTTGAGATATTTTTGTGGTTAGTTGCCTTTCTATAAGTCCCATCGCTGCGTCCCTTGCCAGCGCCGAGGTGATCTGGGAGATGTGAGTGCCATGTGCATTCTGCCAGTAGAAGGATAATCATGTGACATGGCTGTTAGAGGCCTGATGTAGTGGAAAGAACAAAAATTCCCTCGAGGCTTGTTTGATCTTGAGGATACCCTTGGACTGTGAGGGAACAAATACTCAGAGGATGCCACTGATGACACTGGCATCTCTACAGTTTAGGGGGACAGGTAGCGCAGGTGTTTTCTGAGCTAAAGTTGCCTTTAAGATTCCCTGAAGCAGGATTCTGCAAACTGATTCTGAAAAAAGCCAGACAGTAAGTATTTTTGCTTTGTGGCCGATGTGGCTTCTGTCTCAGCTTCTCAATTCTGCTGTTGAAGGAGGCAGTTGGTAAACAAATAGGTCTATCTGCATTCCCCCAAAGTTTTGTTTACACAAATAGGTAAAGAATGCTATCTTTGTTGACTCCTGCCTTGAAGAGATATCTGAGTATAGGCAGAGCTAAATATTTTCACAGAAATCTGTTTTCTTTTTATTGGTGGGGAGAACTCTTATTTGGCATTAAGATATTCCTCTTAGTCCCCCAATGGGCTAAAAGTTGCAGAGGGGAGAAGCAAGAACATTTATAGGAGAGTCCCCCTCATGAGAAGATCCACCCTTAATAGATTGGGCATTGCATATAGCTGGGTCAAAGCAATAATGCCTGGAAAGTCTCGTTGATGTTGCTTGAGAGAATATTCCCTCCTCTTCTTGGTATTCATCACCTTGATTCCCTCTCTGGCATGATTCCATTTCTCGACTAGGCCAAAGAGATACTTCCCAGAGCCATTAGGTCCCCTAGTGGATTCTCTGCCTTTCAGTCTTTCAGAACCCTCTATAATTTATTGTGCCTTAACAGTTTAAATACTCAGAGGAGAAAACGGCGGCCTACATAAGTGAAGAGAAGCTGAAGGAATGAAGCTAAGCGGACATAGCCAAAACCGGCCCTGACTCCCATGCCAGCCCTCTTTCCATGACACCACACACTTTTCCTCCCAAATCTTCATTGTTTCTTTTTTTTTAAGTTTATTTATTTTTGAGGGAGGGAGAGAGAGAGAGAGAGTAAACTCCAGGGAGGGACAGAGAGAGAGGGAGAGACAGAATCCCAAGCAGGCTCCACACCGTCAGCACACCCATGTGGGGCTCGAACTCAGGAATGGTGAGATCATCATCTGAGCCAAAGTCAGATGCTTAATGGAAAGAACCACCCAGGCGCCTCTTCATTAGATTTTCTATGACAAATAAAATACCCATAAATGTGCCACAATCCAATCTGCATAGATATACAGCTTGATTTTGCTCTTAGGTTTGGAATGTGAAATATAGCTCTTTCAGAGTCACAGCAGAAAAAAATACTTTCTTCCAAAGCTAGTCTTCCCCTTCTTCAAATATGCAGGGAATCCAATTTCCCAGAAAAATCCTTGAATTTTCACTTGTGTCAAAGCCCAAATTCTAAAAACAGCTGAGTAACAGCCTTTTCTCTATGCTGATATTCAGAGAGAATAAATAAAACTTGGGGATATTATAGAAAAGACCCCCAGGGATAGATGTAATTATATTGTATGTAATTTCTAGGTTTTCCTTAACATTTCAGTTGGATGTCTTCACTGGGGAAAATGCACAGGTCCAGTAGACTTAGAAGCATATGAGAGAACATGTGAGAGAAGTTTAATACAGCGGCTAAAAGGGTAGGCTCTGGAGCCAAACTGCTTAGCTTAGTACCTGGTGCCTCCATTTCCTCATCTGTAAAATGGGTTAATTATAATATCTCATTGGGTCATTGTGAGAACTGTATGCAGAATCCTTAGAACAGTGTCTAGCACATCATATGCATTCAATAGATATGAAAAAAATAGAGTATAGAACATGTGTAAATGAAGGAAAAGTACAAGGGGTAGAAAGTACATATTCTCATTTAAGATTACACTATTTCCCTCTGTGGTTTGATTAAAATTAAATAATTCACAGCTGTCATTTATCTCTTCTTTGTCTTGATTTTCCTTCTTCCTCCAGAGTAGGAAGAGGAACCCTTGTTTTTTAATGAGCTTCATAACATTCAACGAAGGCAGTGACTGATGCACTGATTTGGAAGCTTCAGCATTTGAACTGTGCTTCTATGATAAAGGAGAAAATGGCTTTGTGGTTTAGCCAATTCCTCTTTGTGAGTCCCAGTTTTCTCAAGTGCAGACTGAGTTGTATAATGAACACCTTGAAGAACTGTTGGATATTTACAGTGCCAAACATAGTAGCAAGTTCTAGTAATTGTGAGACAGAGAAACTGAAGGACTCCATGAAATTCTGCTTTTTGCTCCATTTCCTGCTTCTATTCTTGCTGGGACCTGCACCCCCACTTTCCACATGCCTTATCGTGCAAATAGTGTATGTCCCCCTTGTAAAAGGCAAGGAGTTAATGGTTTCTTTAGAGTCTTCTAGCACAACATCTAAGGAAGGCCCAGGCAAGGATGACTGAATGAAGCTACCATATACATATTCTAGACAACTGGTATCAAACATCATGATGCCAAGACCCCCTGGCTCCAAGGAATAATTGCCTTATGAAGGACCAAGACCCTTGTCCTTGTTCTAGCAAATTCCTGGCTGCCTGAGAGGACACGTACACCAAACCACAATCCTCCACAGAATCCCCAGATCCCAAAGACAAGACCCCTTTTCCAAGTCTCCCAGATGTTGTCTATATCTGCTCTTTATTTTTAATAAACTGTTCTCACTTTTGGCTGGCTTGTGTTTGATTTCCAGAGTGCTTGTAGCTAAGGACCCTCTTGGCCAGTGCCATGGGATCTACCCACCCTGGGTCTTCAGACCCAGCCTGCTTGCATCAATTGCTCAGTAGATTGGGGATATTACTATATTGTTATCCTCTGGTCATCTCTGCTTTTCATGTAGTGTTCAAAGAAAGGAGCTGTGTCTTATGAGATTGTGAGCAGAAACCTGAATTTTGGATCCTCAACTGTCAAGAACTCTGTGACCCCAGGTAATTCATTTCCCTTTTCCACACATTTCTTTTCTCTTTGAAAAGATCAGGGGGTAGTTTTAACCATATTACTTTGAGTGCCCTATGGTGAAGCCAGATGCAGCTCCAGAGTAAGAGACTGGACTTTTACAGTTTGTTAATCAGTTGCCTGGGGAGAACACAGCACAGCACACAGGGCCATTCAGAGGAAGCATGGGTGGGTCAGAGGCACCATGGTGGAGGAAGCTGGGGGTAAGCACCTTTACTGTGCTTTCTCTGGAAAGGAAAGAGTGAGGAGGGGGACGCAGGCTTAGGACTGGCTAACATGAATAATTTCAGCAGGCTGTGGGGCAAAAGGGTTGTCTTTGGTTGTCTGGTACCTGCTCCTGGGGCCGTTAGGATGAGTGCATAGGGACTTGGTGTGTAAGAAACTCATAAAGGACATGTTGGGTGTGGAATAAACAGCTGCCCAATGGGGCGCCTGGGTGACTCAGTCTGTTGAGCTTCTGACTTGGGCTCAGGTCATGATCTCAGGTCTATGAGCTCCAGCCCCCCATCAGCTCCTGTGCTGACAGCTCAGAGCCTGGAACCTGCTTCCGATTCTGTGTCTTGCTCTCTCTCCTCCTCCCCTGTTTATGCTCTGTCTCTCTCTGTCTCTCAAAGGTAAATAAATGTTTAAAATTTTAAAAAAGTAGTTGCCCGAAAGGGGAATTGACTACCCTTCAGCCAGGGCCTCAAAACACCAGATCAAAACATGACAAAACATTTGTGTTATGGAAATTAAATTTGTTAACTGTATTACAATAATAATATAACAATAAATTGATAACTGTATTATAGAAATTAAATTTGGTAAACTTAATATCCTTTCCAAGCTTAGCCTCTGATTTAGGTGGTGATGAGTTATTTTCTTGGTAATTCGTGGGCCAAAATACATATGTCACATACATAAGCAGATTCCGTGGTCTTCCCTTGGATGCATCAGCCAGGTATACCAGTACTTCCACTTCCAGCCTTGCTGACAGGAGGTACTGAGGATGCTTTCCTCTGAGAGGACATATAGTCAGAAGGGTCTCGCCTGTAGACAATAGTTATTTTCCAGTTTACAATGAGGTCAAGTTTCTCATTTTGTTTTGTGCCTTATGGATCTGTTTTCTAAGTGGACCTTCTATTGACTTGCTAAGTAAGAATAGAAACTGGCCTCAAATGCTCAAAGGAATTTATACACTGATTACAAACTAATTAATATGTCAACTCATTCCTGAAACTGCAGTTGCCTTTAGGGTGGAAGGTAGCAAGTAGTAAACAGTGCACAGCATCACAAAATAGCATCTTAGCTCACCAAATAAAGGCTACCTGATCCAATTCAAGGGTTGACAGAATGCAATTAATGGCAAATTGAATTCAGCCTGGGGTGAAAGAGCACAGTTTAAAAAAGAGCAGTGGCTCAGATACTTGGCCAATTTACATCGAGTCTTGGTATTTTGCTAACATATCTACAATTTACTAATCTAAAGACTTTGGAATATGTAAACTTCATATGCTACTTTTTAAAAATGCTAAAATAATCTAATAGTTAAATAGGAAACTAATAGTAGAACAAAAGCAGAGCTCTTTTGAAAGTTTCTAATTGCAATAAATATGGGCTCTAAACTACAAAATACCTTTATACTTCGGACCATGTCACACATTTGCCACTTGCTTTATTTTTTCTATAGTACATCTTTCCTTTTGGCTTACCAATAAACTTTTTTACAATTTAACTTTATAGAGGTGTCTTTGGTATGTCAAAATTCTGTATATTTAAGGTGTACAATACGATGTTTTGATATATGCATATATTGTGAACAAATCACTACATTCATAACATTAAATAAAGAACATATCAATTATCTCTACATAGTTAACCAATGTGTGTGTGAGTGTGTGTGTGTGAGTGTGTGTGTGTAGATTTAAGATTTATCCTCTTCACAAATTTCAAGTATGCAATAACGTATTGTTAACTATCCTCACCAGGTTGTACATTAGATATCTACAACTTATTCATCTTGCATAACTGGAATTTTGTAAATTTTGACCAATATTACTCCATTTTAAAAAATCCCAACCTCTGACAATAATCATTTTGCTCTATACTTCTAAGAGTTTGGCTATGTTAGATTTTAGATTCCATAAACAAATTCCACTGACAAATCTGCTAGCTGTCTCTGCATAAGCCTGGAATCAAGGTCAACTGATACAGTTCCAGCCTATAAACAACCAACTTAATGAGCCCAATACCGTATCCAGTTTGTGCCAGCTCTTGGAGCATGCCCATGGCCCCATGTTTTTGACCTAAGGATAATTTCCTGACTTCAGGGGCTGAATTTTGCCTCATTCAGATGTTAAGTCTCCACCCCAAAATGAACATTGGATGTATGTTACATATATGTTTGCGCATTGTGCATGCTCCATCCTTCCTTATGAATAGTCATAGGTTTCGCTGCCCTTTTCATCAATGTGCATGTAATCTCAACCACTGTGATTGAAAAAATGTTCTCTCTGCTTTTAGGGAGGCAGATTTAAGGCTTGTCCTCTAGTCTCCTTTTTTGGTTGCCTCTTGAATAAACACTTTCCTTGCTGCAAACCACTGAGGTCTCAGTGATTAGCTTCACTATGCATCAGCAGACATCAGAGAGTTTCTGGGCTTAGTTAAAAGTACAAATTTCTTGAGTAGTAAGATATGGGGGGAAAATCTGGTTCTCCTGCCACTTTCCAGCTACACCTCTTCCACCTCAAATAGACACCTCCAGTTCTGATTCATTTCAGAAGTTGCTCTGGTTTCTTTGTTGCTCTATGGATGCCCTAGGGGAAAAAGTAATGGTGTATTTCGTGAACCAGTAGTCAATTTGAAGTAAAGAAAAAGAATTCCCCTTTTGTCCATTACTGTAATAAACTAATAAAACAGTCCAACAAAGACTTAGGTAATACCAGCCACTCAGTTAGGTAAATGTGTATACGTGTATAATTCACTGAATCAACTGGGTTTTTGGCATCTTGAAGAAATAGTGATGGAACAGCAATAAAATTCAGTTGTTTAACCTATAAACATGACTATGCCTACTTTATCTTTATTAATATATGCTTCAAATGCACGTGGTTGTTTTAGAAATAGCATATAAAGTTCAGACAGGGTTGAAGAACATGGATGGCATACTATGCTTATAAAAGTATGAATCATTACAAAAGAATAAACAGTTGCAACTTTTTCTTATGAGAAGATAGATAGGAGGAATAGTTCTGCACAATCAAATCAATGTGTTTCACCAGTATATGACACAAGCAATTTTCACTTTCTTTGATATACTATGTCCCTCAACTACACACACACACACACACACACACACACAGGTGGCAGGGGGAGAGAGAGAGACAGAGACAGAGAGACAGAGAACAGAATATGTATTGTGAATTTAAAAATAATGGACATGAGAAAAAGTTATGACTTTTTTTCCCTTTTTGTAGTTATGGTTAATAAACATCTGAAAATAAAATAATAGATTTTGCAGGAGTTCTAAATCAGTGGTGCTATGCTAAGCTTTGTGCCTCTTTAAGAGATGACATTGAAGTTGTGTATTGATATTAATGGTCTCTGATGTGCCATCTATAAAAAAATCACATATTTAATAGCATCTGGATTGTTCTATAGCTCTATCCATTATATTACCATAGAAACCATCTTAAAGAAATGGTATTCAAAGGATGCTTGTGACCTCTGGGGAGATTCATGTCTATGTATCAGAATCCCAGTGGGTAGTTTGCAATACCCTGGGGTTTTGAGATAGCTAAGGTTTTTCTGGGACTCCCTACAATCTTATCATTGTACATTTCATTACCTTTGTAAAGATAAATTTTCAATGGGCTGAGGAAATCTAACATATATTTTAACATGCTCGGTGCCTTTATCATATCTGTATATTTTGTTAAACAACATATTAGATTCCAGAAACTATTTCTTAAAAAGAAAGCAAAGATATTTCCTAGGGAGAAAATAAAATTTGAACATTGAAAACAGTGAAATAAGAAAAATATATACATTAAAGGTAGAAGGTTAATTACCTGTTTTGCTGAAGAATAAGTACCTAGGGCATAAAAATGTTGCATGGGATATATAGTGTGATATGGAACTGAGTGAAGTTTGACAACCTGAGAAAAAAATCTAATTCATATGAAGTGTCTATTCCAATGAGGACAAATTGCTACCTCATTTCTAAAAAAAAAAAAAAAAAGTGTCTGTTGTAATTAATTTTCCACTACCTAGTTGACTGATCCCTTTAGGGTTTTGTTACTTATCAGAAAATTAGGGTCAGACACAGCCACTGGCAAATTGAATATTCAACCCTGCCAGTAGCCAGGTGAGTCTTGGATAGGGGAAATCCATGTAGTTGAGCCGATGCATAACATCTGTTCCTACCAACATGTACTCCTTGCTAATAAGCTTACTGAACAATCATTGAGTTGGCTGCACCATGAGGCAGATTGACATCCACAGGGCAGATCATCATATCCACCTGATTATGAGAGCTTCATTTGCAGTGCAGACATTTTTAGCAAATACCCACACTAGCTAAAAATATTCTTACATTTAAGACCCATTATACTTATATAACCTGTCCTCAAGCATCCCTGTCTTCACTCCTCTAATCTTGTTCCTTCTAGATTCTTGATCATTCACCAGACTAGTGGCCATTCCAGGAATTGATGAATCACAAGAACAACTGTTTGAATTTCTGCCGTATTTCCTATCTTCAATATCCTTCCATGGGTCACGTGAATTGGATTGTTTCTCCACAGATATCTATTTCCCTCACATGTCAAAGTGTACTGCTGAGGAATCTATAAAATAGGCTCAGATATTTTCTTCAGGGGCATCTGGTTATAGGGAATTTCAAGAGATTGTGCTGAGGGTTGAGGCGGGTATGGCAGTGAAAGTATAGGCACAACATTTGTAGGAGAAACTTGCTTTTGGAACTCAGTTTGTGTACCTACCCGGGCTCAGTCTCCCATACATGAAATCCACACAGTATGCTGCAGGTGACACCATTTATGACTTGACCAGATAATAGCCAATTCATAAAAGGCTGCCCAAACTTATGGTTGCCTTTATTCCTAGGGTTAGGCATTCAGTTTTTATTGGAGTTCAGAAGCAAGGCAAAGCTGCCTTTCAAGAGGAAACCATTTACTTCCAAACTTTAGAGACATCTGCTATAAATCTCATACTGAGGTTTGTAAGAGTCATTAATTTCAGCTCACAATCTGCCATAGATATTTCAAGAACATTGCATCTGTGGGTTAGTTATACTAGTCACACCAGAGAGCCTTCTTGTGTTTAGGATCCAGTCAAACCTGGCAACCTTTGGGTCATTCAGTAAATGGATTGTAACATTAGGATATCTAAATGGATTTTTTTGTTACCTTAAAAATCCAAAAGGTTTTACCAAATGTTATGTCTCCAATTTTGAGTTGGAGTGTGAAATAAAAATACTTTCTGGAGGGCTTGTCTAAAACTTTAATTAAACCTCCTCATGTTTTCTCAGTCCACCTTTTGCTCCTGACACAATTCTGGCAAGCGGTTGCAGAAAACACTCCCTTGCCTCAGTTGCATTGCGTAGACTTTGACTCTTGATCCTGAACTCTTCTGATGATTGGCATGGGAAACCTGAAGAAACTCTCTTGGCATAAATATGCATTTGCAATGTGCAAGTACAAAGGAATTCATGTACCATGGGTAGCTTCTAACTAATTAGGGCTGCGTGATGCTAGATACATGCTCAAGCAGACCATTTTGGGGCATATTTTACAGCTCCACAGAAAGTCTCACTGTACTATATATTTTTTACTTCCTGTCCTGGAGCACCTCTGATGATGTGGTATGGGACCCTGTGGAAATCAAGGAAATTATTTCAGGTTTCATGCATTTACAACTTAGAATTACAAACTGACCAATGGAAGGCAGAACTGATGAATAAATCATTCTCTTGTCTTCCCTTAGGTGTAGAATTCTGAGATACACTGTCTACAACTCAGAAGGTCAGGGGGGGTTTGACAGACTCAATCAATTGGCTCTCCCTCTTTTCCCATTTTTTTCTCCTTGGCCTTTCATTTCTGTTTCCTGAATCACTTCTCAAACTATGTGCATGTACTAGGCTCTCCTTTCTGAAAAGCACAGGCTAAGAAAAAGGGGATCTCCAAGTTGTCTTGGGCTTCTGGGTTATTCACTTTACTTAAGTTACAAGTACCATTTTTCTTCTATTTCCTGACATGTGTCTTACAAAGGCCTCTAGAGTTCCATTTCTCATTTTGCCATTTTATCTGAGCATGATCTTGTCACTTAAGTAGATTCAGGATGACGCCTTGGAGATGGAGAGATAATTGAGGTTCCTGTGTGCTAACTTATGGTTCAATTATGATAAACTGTAAGAGCCCTGCTGTAGTATGCTAGGTGCGTGCAGCTGTCCATGTGAAAGTAAATAACTTCTGATAATTGGGATAGAAATGAAGTGGACAAAAGCAGACCAATACGTACATAACAGGTATTTGCAGCAGTGGTGATCTGCTCCAGGAAAGAGTCCCCATCTAGAACAGCAGCTGCAAATAGATTTACCACTTGATTAAGCTTATGCTAATGAAATATCTCCAAGACTGTTCTGTCTGCATAGGCTGGTCCAGTTAAATGTTGATATGCTAGGAATCATCACTCCTAATTTTCTCAGTCTTTGGCGGTCATTCTCCCGAAGATCTGATGTTTTGGTTTATCATTTTGGTAGGAAGGGAAACCTCAAGAGGCTTTCTTACTAAGTCTACCATACAAGCTTTTGCTTCATTAGCAAATGCGAGTTCCTAAATTCATCTGTTTATACTATATTCTCAGAATTTAGGTTATAACACAAGATGCACCTGGGATCCCATTGGGCCCCAAAGGAGATGGAATTCAATCAGTCTTCATTTTCCACCTGAGGTGAGAAGGTTTGCTCTCTGAATACCCATTTGAACCAGCTTCAGCCATGCTGGTTTCTGCTAGAGCCTGGACATACGATACTTCCAATTTCTAGCCTTTCTGGAACGATGACTATATGACACAGCCTGGTTAATGAGAATCAGAAGTAAGTGGAGAGGACTTGGCTTCCTGAAAAAAAACTCTTGTTAAGAAAACATTTGATCTTATCTTTTGCCCTCCTTTCCTCTTTTTACCTAAATGTAGGTATAGTGCCCAGAAGTATAGCACTCTGATCTGTGATCTTCTAAACAGCAAAAACTTCTTAATAGGTGATTTCACCCATCCATTAGGTTTTTCTCTACTCATGATTCACATAACTGAAGAATAACACAACTCATTTCAGTCCCTACTTTGAGCAGTAATCATTGAGTCCAAGCACCTTAGAATAATAGCAATATTTCCTTTTACTCACTTCACAGTTTCCTCACTATCAGGATAGAAGTTATATTTTAAAGGCTAGGAGAAAAATTTACCCTATAAACTATGATATTGTTGCAAGTCTTTCTCTTAATGTATTTGAGGGACTCAGTCTTGAATTAACCCAGATCTGAGATTAGGGAATAAGCTATAACTTTATTGTTCTGGTGCTAATATTACATCTCTGTTATCAGACTTAGAATGCATTTGTTAATGCAAAGCACATAGACCTTGATTGGCTTTGTATCTATTTGGAACTATAAATTTCATGCTTAATAATACTTTCAATGATCTCCATAACCATCCTAATTATTACTCCATGGTAATTACTTTGCTGTGTATTACAGTAAGCATGCCCACTTCTGTCTGCTAGTTAAATAACACGACTTGGCCAGTCCAGAATTCCTTCATTCTTTTTGAAATTAAAAAGCCCATTTTGATATTAGTAACTTCTACCAATATACTTATCTTACAAATAGTATCCACTACAAAGCGTATCAAAGATCTAGAACCTTCCAGATCCAATGTATTTTTCAGTATTATAGTGAAAAGTTATCTCCTGGATTACTACTGGTACCAATTTTAATATAAATTAGTACTATTAGTGTCAAAATGACAATATATTTCACATGATAAGTTTACATAATATTCTCCTCTATAAACCTTTAGATTCCTTTATCTTTAGTATAAAACAGAATTATTTACTTCTCACACCTGCTTACTCTAGTCCACTATGAAGTATATATTTCAGTAAAACAATAAAGCAAGTTAAAACTACTTCCATGTGCTCAGCTAGCATATTGAATCCAAACTTTCTGGTAAATACATTTATGTAAGTAAATTTGATCAGACATAACAGTGTTTCTCTCCTTTTATTTAGAACCCTTGGAATCCATTCTAACACATTTTCTCCAAGTCTTCACTCACATCAATAGACAACATATTGAATTTTGCTTGATGCATAAACCTTTTCATCCCAGAATCTATAATCAAGGATAACTTGAGAGTGAACATAAAGAATACTCGATTGCTTTTGTGTGATAGAAATTGTTGACTGTATACTACAACACTCATATTCATTCTTCTTCTCCACATGAATCTCAGGGTTTACTTTTGAAGTGAATATCCATGTGCTTTAAGTAAAATAGCACCTTTCCCAACCCCTTTTGTACCTATGCTTGTCATATGATCAATTCTTGCCAATAATAGTCATAAAGAAGTTGTGTGGTCTTTCTAAGATGTTCTAAAGAAAGTGGTGTTCACTCTTCTCCATCCTTCTTCCTGTCCTGCTGACTACAATTAGATAGGACAATGTGACAGGACACTAAAGATGGGGGTTACACAGGTAGTTGAAGCCTGGGATGATAGTGATCAGGAAGGATGTATTCCAAGTCCTGGATTACCTATTTCTGGACTACTTTTAAGTGCAAGGGAAAACAATTCTTTTTTTTTTTTAATGTTTACAATAAAATAATTTTTTTTAATTTTTTTTTTACAAATAGTTTATTGTCAAATTAGTTTCCACATAACACTCAGTGCTCATCCCCACAAATGTCCTCCTCTATGCCCATTCCCCCCTCCCCCCCACATCCGTCAGTCCTCAGTTTTTGTCAGCATTCAAGAGTCTCTCATGGTTTGCCTCTCTCAAGGGAAAACAATTCTATTTTGTTTTAAATCACCCTTAATATTTTTCCTGATGATGAAGCTGGACTTAATCCTGATTCACCTTTCAAGGTAAATGTTTTGGTGGCATTGTTAAAAAAATCTTCAAGCAAGACCGAAACGACTGCATCTGCCAGGAGGCCAGGAGATCGTTCTGCTAGCAAAGGAGGCTCAGTCAGACTGAAGGGTGCTTATTTTTTACTCAAAGTTTTTTGATTGGAATTCTGTGGACACTTTAGGTGAGACAGTTCTTCTCTGTGTAGGGTTTTCTTACATCTTTAGGGCATTTAAAACCCTTGTACCTTAGTGATAAGTGTCCACAGCATCCCCAAGTAACAGTACCTCCACATGTTTACAGAAGCCTTTGGACTGTAACACCTCCAGTTGAAAACCACTTTTTTAGACCATGTATATGTTCCCATGAGTCCTAAAGCCAGTTCTTGGTGCCCTATCATTTTTAACATTTACATAAGAGTTTTGGCAAGGTTGCAGCTCAGCTGATGCTGTAAGTTGTCAAGCCATAGGATTGTATGTTAACTTTTATTTTAGTTTATTTTTTGCACTTTTAGCCTCAGAGCTGAAAATGATAAGAAATTCATTTATCACAGTCACAGAAGAAAAAAAAAACCCTCATTTTCTCACTCTGCCTGAATAAAAATGTAGAACTTTGAATTTTATTTTTGTAGCATTCTAATGCAATTAGAAGCCATTGGTCCATCTCTTAGTCCTCATGCTCATCATATTATTTTACAGAAATGGACATTGGGTTTTTCAAAGTCCTGTCATCAATGGAAACTTAATGCCAGGTGACCATAGTTGATTGTAAATTAGTTATCTGCTTGGACAGAGTATGTTACAAATTTAAAATATAAGTTATAATTGCACAACCTCAGAAACAACCAAACTAGGAAAATAATCCCAGTTCTATTCTTTTAAGTATCAGTTGTCTACATAAAAGTAGTATCAACTTCCGAACCAACCAGTGTTCTTAGTTGCAACAAATAGAATTCACTCAAGATTGTTTTCAATACAAAGTACTGACTGAGAATCAGTGTCAGAGAATATAGAGAGAGGAACAATTACCCAACTATACTACAGGATTGCTCCAGCAGAGAAACCACCATAGAGGCAGCTCAGCACAGCATAGACACAGCGCATGAAGTGGGAGACGGAATGCTAATCTGCACCATCACCATTCATCTCAAGAGAGATCCCACCAAGTACCCACTTCCAATGGACCCCTTCTGAGTTGAGGTCTCACATGGGTTTCTAATAAAATGATTGTTACATTATGACAACATGCTTCTTTGGAATGGTCATATCCTTCTTTCAAGCTTGTGTTTGACATGATTATGGCAGGCTTTTGCCCTTTGTCATCTTCATAATCTTTGCCAGTTAGATAGTGATACTGTTTATTTTCATGTTTTAACATCTTTTTCATATTTTTAGAAATACGTAATTCTTCAATTATTATGTAAGTTGAAAATTTTTCATACATAAATGTCTCACTTGTATAATTTGTGGATTTTTATGCTTTTTTATGAGCACAAAAATAGATACATAGATCAATGGAACAGAATAGAAAACAGAGAAATAAGCCCACAACTATATGGTCAATTAATCTTCAACAAAGCAAGAAGAGCACCAAATGGGAAAAAGACAGTCTCTTCAACAAATGGTGTTGGGAAAACTAGACAGCAGCATGCACAAGAATAAAACTTGCCCACTTCCTTATCCCATACACAGAAATAAATTCAAAATGGATTGAAGACCTAAATGTGAAACCTGAAACCATAAAAATCCTAGAAGAGAACACAGGCAGCAACCGCTTTGACATCAGCCATAGCAACTATTACCTAGATATGTCTCCTGAGACAAGGGAAACAAAAGCAAAAATAAACTATTGAGACTGTCAGAAAAAAAAAACACACCCAACCACAACCTTCTGCACAGTGAAAGAAATAAGCAACAAAACTGAAAGGCAACCTATGAATGAAAGAAGATATTTGCAAATGACATATATGATAAAGGGTTAGTATCCAAAATACATATAAAGAAATTATTAAACGCAGCACCAAAAATCAAATAATCCAATTACAAATGGGCAGAAGACATGAACAGACATTTCTCGAAAGAAGATATACAGGACATACAGATGGCCAACAGACACATGAAAAGATGTTCGTCATCACCATGAAGGAAATGCAAATCAAAACTATAATGAGATATCACCTCACACTTGTCAGACGGCTAAAATAAAAACTCAAGAAACAAATGTTGGCAAGGCTGTGAGAAAAATGACCCCCCCATGTACTGTTGGTGGGAATACAAACTGGTGCAACCACTCTGGGAAACAGTATGGAATTTCCTCAAAAAGTTAAAAATAGAACTACCCTATAATCCAGCAGTCACACTACTGGGTATTTATCCAAAGATTTAAAAACACTAATTCAAAGGGATATGTGCACCCTATGTTTATAGCAGCATTATTTACAACAGGCAAGATATGGAAGCAGCACAAGTCTCCATTGATTGATGAATGGATAAAGGAGATGTGGCACAATGGAATATTACTCAGCCATAAAAAGGAATGAAATCTTGCCATTTGTATATCAGGGATGGAGCAAGAGAATATAACACTAAGTGAAATAAGTCAGAGAAAGAGAAATACTGTATGATTTTATTCATATGTGGAATTTAAGAGACAAAACAAATGAACAAAAGGAAAAAGAGAGAGAATCAAGAAACAGACTCAATTGTAGAGAACAAACTGATGGTTACCAGAGGATAGGGCTATGGGGCTGGGTTAAAAAGGTGATGGGGATTAACGAGGGCATTTGTCCCGATGAGCACGGGTGATGTATGGACGTGTTGAATCACTATATTGCACACCTGAATTAATACAACACTGTATGTTAACTGGAATAAAAAAAAAGAATCAGTGCTGATTCTCTATTGCCTTTTCACATATGTTGTTACTAATTGTTATTACTTTATAAATATTCTTAATTAACATGTTTATGTGATAAATTAAAATGATGTATTTTTTTTAATTAAATGATCATTTCTTTTTCAAGGCCCATATTAATGTAATGGATAATTCCTTTAATGTGCTCTTGAATCTTATTTCTTAAGAATTTAGAATTCTTGTGCTGCAATTTAAAATGAACTTGATCTTTGGAGTTGCTTGGTATGCTGTTTTTACCCTGCTTTGATATCAGGGATCTATTTCTCTGTAATTTGACATGGGTGCCTTCCATCTTTTTTATGTTCTGGAGCAGTTAATGATTTATTTATTGAACATTTTATCACATTCTAAAAGCACATGATTTAGGCATCCTTTGTAAAGGTAACTTTTAGCATGTTTTTAATCTTTTAGCCATTATTACTCTTGTCAATTTTAATCATGCAATTTTTATTTTTTTTTAAATATTTTTATTTATTTCTAGGAGAGAGAGAGAAAAACAGTGTGAGCAGGGGAGGGTCAGAGAGAGGGAGTCACAGACTGAAACAGGCTCCAGGCTCTGAGCTGGCAGTCAGCACAGAGCCCGACGCGGGGCTCGAACCCACGAACCGCGAGATCATGACCTAAGTGAAAGTCGGACACTTAACCGACTAAGCCACCCAGGCGCCCCTAATCATGCAATTTTTAAAAGACAAGTAAGGATTCAAGTATTTATTATTAGAGGATAATAATTCTCAAATTTTAATGTGAATAAGATTCACTTGATAAAAATTAGATTCCTGGCTCATTCTCTAAACATTCTGATCCAGTAACTCTAATAGGCCTAAATATCTGCATTGTTAGCTAATATTTCAGGTAAGTCTGAAACTGAAGAGTTAAGAACCATACCCTGAGAAATATCAGCATTAAGTTTCACCTCATATTCTTTTATAAATGTTATCTATTTATATTTCTTATTGTATCATTTATCTCATTCTTAACTTTGTTTTCTTTGGTTTCTGTTTTCATGTTATTTAGAATTATCAGTGGCTGTCACTCATTTTTTAAAAGTACAAACTCTTGTATTCATTTCTTATTTGTACTCTGTCATTATAATCTACTGATTACCTCTGGGATTTCTATTATTTCCTCCTGTATTTAAATTAGTCTTGTTGTTTCCTGAGTATTGAGTTGAATATTCAGTTAATTTTTTATTTTTCTTAAAAATAAAAATACTGAGATGCCTGGGTGGCTCAGTCATTTAAGCGTCTGACTTGATTTTACTCAAATCATGGTCTCACGGTTTGTGAGTTCAAGCACCATATTAGGCTCTGCACTGACAATGTGGAGCCTGCTTGGGATTCCTTCTCTTTCCCTCTCTCTACCCCTCCTCTGCTTGCACTCTTTCTCTCAAAATAAATAAACTTAAAATATAATAAAATTATAAAAAATAAAATAACATAAAAATACTGAAGGTCTTCATTTTGAGTATGCTTTTCTTCACATTCCCTGAGATCTAATGTAGTATCCTAATTTTAGTTAGTTTTTAAAAGTCTAGAGTAATAATTTTGAGTTTTATTTAGTACAGTAGCATTGAAGATATTTTGTTCTTAAACTCCAATGGCTGTGTTTTCTTTTTAACCCTCTGGAGTTGGTTTCTGGTTCATTGCATTGTCGGAGTATATTATAGTTCATACAATATTTTTTAGAAAGTTACTGATGTTGCTCCAAGGGACTAATGTGACGTTCATTCTTTTTAGATGATGGTTACTTGAAAAAGTTTTAGTTCTGTAAAATACAAATTTCCAAGTTTACTATATTATTTACATTATTTGTCTGTCTGCTGTATGCACATTATGCCAAAGGTTTATTGAGGTTAAGTCTCTTAGTGTTTCTATTAATATCTTATTTGCTTTCTAAGAGTTTTTACTGTACATAATTTGATGCATTTTTATTTGCTATGTAAATTTCCTTAAATGTTATATGATGAATTCTACCTTTGTGTGGCATATAATCACTCTAAAACCTATTAAGCTATTGATATTATTTTATTTTGAATTCAACTTTTTATTTCATTTTTTTTTATACATTTATTTATTTTTGTGAGACAGAGTAAGACAGAGCATGAGCAAGGGAGGGGCAGAGAGAGAGGGAGATACAGAATCTGAAGCAGGATCCAGGCTCTGAGCTGTCAGCACAGAGCCCAATGCGAGGCTTGAACTCACAGACTGTTGAGATCATAACCTGAGCTGAAGTCAGATGCTCAACCAACTGAGCCACCCAGGCGCCCCTCAACTTTTTATAAAACAGTTTTCCTACTTCTGCTTTCTTTATGTTAAATGTATTTGATGAATTTTTGTCCATCATTTCATTTTTAACATTTATTTATTTCATTGTAGTTGTGTCTCTTATAAGCAAGGGAATTATGGATAGAACTCAGTTTACTAAAACTATCTCACTGTAGTTTTTTATTTTTAAAAAAGTATTACCTCTATAATTTGCTACTTAAATCATTTTTAGTTACTTCATTATGTAGAACAAAAGTTGGTAGGCCTTTGTGTTCCTATTCCCTTCTCTTGGTTTTTGGTAAAATATGATAGTCTGCTTTTTTTTAAAAAAACCCAAATCATCACTCTTAAATCATTATTTTTACATCGTAGATCTTACAGTGGGCACATATTATCTTTTTAACTCTTGCTCACCTATTGAAGGGCAGCCTCTTATTTTTGGCAACTGTTTCTTTCCACACTTGAACCATGCATATCTGAGAGAGATGCCATTTCTGAGAGAGATGCCATTTCCAGAGATTTGTCTCAGTAGCGATGTGCACAAGAATTGGTTCCTGACTAAAGTTAGGCTAACTTGAGTCCTTCCTTAGAGATTTTTGGGCTAGAACTGTGTCAAAACATAATGTTATATTATCTTTTACTTTTAACATATAAAATATATTATGGTGGCAAAAATGTGAATCATATACTATAGGAAGTGCAAAGTCCCATGTTTCCAGACTTTTGAGTCTACCTTTGGGATGATACCAGTATGATAAACAAAAAGAAGCAGAGGCGGAGATGGACAGGTGGTCATGTTGGCGTTTGAATCTCAGGTTCCTCATTCCTGAGCACCAGCAGTTTCTTTGACTTCCCTGTGGCTGCATTGGCTATCCAGCCAATTCCCTGGACTCAAGAGGAAAGATGGTTTCTGATCAGAGCCAACAGAGGTTAAATAGCCCTCTAAATTCTTTTTAAAAAATTCAAGGCTAACCCATTGGCTAAAAGCTTATATGGCTAAACCCACTAATAGGAGGCAAAGAGAACATATTCTACTTTCTGATAAACAAGCACAATTTTCTGTTTCTAATAACATAGAGCACTTTGGCCAAAAGTGGGCTTTTCAATTTGTTCCATTGGCTGCATAGAGGGAATATTTTCTAGGTTCTTGAGAAATAGTGATTACTAGTTAGAGTGTTCTTCTTCTTGCCTTCTTTTGATTTTTACCTTTAGATACATATAGCATATATTAAAGCTAGTTTGAAATAAGGCATTTATTTTAAATTATTTTAAATGTTTATTCATTTTTGAGATAGAGACAGAACATGAGCAGGGGAAGGGAAGACAGAGAGGGAGACACAGAATCTGAAGCAGGCTCCAGGCTCTGAGCTGTCAGCACAGAGCCCGACGCAGGGCACAAATCCACAAACCATGAGATCATGACCTGAGCCGAAGTCAAATGCCTAACCAACTGAGCCACCTGGGTACCCCTGAAAGAGGGCATTTTAAACCAGATCCTTCCACATGCATTCTTTTAATCTAGGAAACATTTGTTTGTTCATACATTTGTTTTAGACCACAGTCTTCTTCTCCTATTCACCATGTATAAGTAGGCAAAGGGTATACAGTTTAATTACTTCTCTATTCATTCCTTAGTTTAAAGAATCATTCAAATGAATTTTCATCATCTTACTTTTTTATTTTTTTAATTTATTTATTGCTTAATCTACATTCAACTTAGTTAGCATATGCTGCAACAATGATTTCAGGAATAGATTCCTTAATGCCCCTTACCCATTTAGCCCATCCCTCCTCCCACAACCCCTCCAGGACCATCTGTTTGTTCTCTATATTTAAGAGTCTTTTATGTTTTGCCCCCCTCCCTGCTTTTATATTATTTTTGCCTGCCTTCCCTTATCTTCATCTGCTTTGTATCTTTAAGTCCTCATATGAGAAATCATATATTTGTCTTTCTCTGACTGACTAATTTTGCTTAGCATAATTTCACTTACCCTCCAGTTACATCCAAGTAGTTGCAAATGGCAAGACTTCCTTCCTTTTGATTACCAAATAATACTCCATTGTATATATATACCACCTCTTTTTAATCCATTCATCCATTGATGGACATTTAGACTCTTCCATACTTTGGCTACTGTCGATAGTACTGCTATAAACATTGGGGTGCATGTGCCCCTTTGAAACAGCACACTTGTATCCTCTGGATAAATACCTAGTAGTGCAATTGCTGGGTCATAGGGTTGTTCTGTTTTTAATTTTTTGAGGAACCTCCATACTGTTTTTCAGAGTGGCTGCACCAGTTTGCATTCCCACCAGCAGTGCAAAAGAGATCCTCTTTCTCCACATTCTTGCCAACATCTGCTATTGTCTGAGTTGTTAATGTTAGCCATTCTGACAGCTGTGAGTTGGTATCTCATTGTGGTTTTGATTTGTATTTCCCTAATGATGAGTGATGTGGAGCATTTTTTCATGTGTTGGTTGGCCGTCTGGATATCTTCTTTGGAGAAGTGTCTGTTCGTGTCATTAGCCCATTTCTTCACTGGATTATTTGCTTTTTTGGAGTTAAGTTTAGATAAGTTCTTTATNTTTTTAATTTTTTGAGGAACCTCCATACTGTTTTTCAGAGTGGCTGCACCAGTTTGCATTCCCACCAGCAGTGCAAAAGAGATCCTCTTTCTCCACATTCTTGCCAACATCTGCTATTGTCTGAGTTGTTAATGTTAGCCATTCTGACAGCTGTGAGTTGGTATCTCATTGTGGTTTTGATTTGTATTTCCCTAATGATGAGTGATGTGGAGCATTTTTTCATGTGTTGGTTGGCCGTCTGGATATCTTCTTTGGAGAAGTGTCTGTTCGTGTCATTAGCCCATTTCTTCACTGGATTATTTGCTTTTTTGGAGTTAAGTTTAGATAAGTTCTTTATAGATTTTGGATACTAACCCTTTATCTGATATGTCATTTTCAAATATCTTCTCCCGTTCTGTCAATTGTCTTTTAGTTTTGCTGATTGTTTCCTTCACTGTGCAGAAATTTTTATTTTGATGAGGTCCCAATAGTTCATTTTTGCTTTTGTTTCCCTTGCCTCTGGAGATGTGTTGAGTAAAAACCTGCTGCAGCCAAGGTCAAAGAGGTTCTTGCCTGCTTTCTCTTCTAGGGTATGGATGGCTTCCTGTCTTACATTTAGGTCTTTCATCCATTTTTGTTGTTTTGAGTTTATTTTTGCGAATGGTTTAAGAAAGTGGTCTAAGTTCATTTTTCTGCATGTCACTGTCCAGTTTTCCCAGCACCATTTGCTGAAGAGAGTGCCTTAATTCCATTGGATATTCTTTACTGCATTGTCAAAGATGAGTTGGCCATACATGTGTGGGTCTATTTCTGGGTTCTCTATTCTGTTCCATTGACCTGAGTGTCTGTTTTTGTGCCAGTACCATACTGTCTTGATGATTACAGCTTTGTAATATGACTTGAAGTCTGGGAATGTGATGCCTCCTGCTTTGGTTTTATTTTTCAAGATTGCTTTGGATATGGAGTCTTTTCTGGTTCCATACAAATTTTAGGATTGTTCTAGTTCTGTGAAGAATGCTGGTGTTATTTAGATAAGTATTGCATTGGATATGTAGATTGCTTTGGGTACTATCAACATTTTAACAATGTTTGTTCTTCCATTCCAGGAGCATGGAATATTTTTTCCATTCTTTTGTGTCTTCTTCAATTTCTTTCATAAGCTTTCTGTAGTTGTCAGTGTATAGATTTTTCACCTCTTTGGATTGGGTTTATTCCTAGGTATTTTATGATTTTTGGTGAAATTTTAAATGGGATTGATTCCTTGATTTCTCTTTCTGTTACTTCATTATTGGTGTTTAGGAATCCAACCGATTTCTGTGCATTGATTTTATATCCTGCCACTTTACTGCATGTATGGATCAGTTTTTTGGTGGAATATTTTGGGTTTTCTATATAGAGTATCATGTCATCTGCAAAGAGTGAAAGTTGACCTCTTCCTGGCCGATTTGTATACCTTTTATTTCTTTGTGTTGTCTAATTGCTGAGGTTAAGACTTCTAATACTATTTTGAATATCAGTGGAGAGAGTGGACATCCTTGTCTTTTTCCTGACCTTGGGGGGAAAGCTCTCAGTTTTTCCCCATTGAGGATATTAGCGATGGGTCTTTCATGTATGGCCTTTATAATCGTGAGGTATGATCCTTCTATCCTACTTATTTGAGGGTTTTTTTTTTTTAATCAAGGAAGGATGTTGTATTTTGTCAAATGCTTTCTCTGCATCTATTAAGAGGATCATGTGGATCTTGATCTTTCTTATATTGATGTGATGTATCACCTTAATTGTTTTGTGGATATTGAACCAGCCCTGCATCCCAGGTATAAATCCCACTTGGTGGATCTGATTGGCTAGCATCTTGAGGATTTTTGTGTCCATGTCTATCAGGGAAATTCATCTATAGTTCTCCTTTTTAGTGGAGTCTTTGTCTGGTTTTGGAATCAAGGCAATGCTGACATCATAGAAAGAGTTTGGAAGTTTCCCTTCCATTTCTATTTTTTGGAACAGCTTCAAGAGAATAGGTGTTAACTCTTCTTTAAATGTTTGGTAGAATTCCCCTGGAAAGGTATCCAGCCCTGGACCTTTGTTTTTCGTTACTAATTCTATTTTTTTACTGGTTATGTGCCTGCTCAAATTTTCTATTTTTATTTCTTCCTTTTTCAGTTTTGATAATTTATATGTTTCCAGGAATTTTTTTTCATTTCTTCTAGATTGCCCATTTTATTGGCATATAAATGTTCATAATATTCTCTTATTATTGTTTGTATTTCTGCAGTTTGGGTTATGATCTCGCCTCTTTCATTCTTTTTTTTTTTTTTTTTTTTTTTACTAATTTTTTATTGTCAAATTAGTTTCTACATAACACTCAGTGCTCATCCCCAAAGTGCCCTCCT